>NC_142929.1:147364546-147407046 GCF_046866305.1 Octopus bimaculoides | reverse complement strand
ATGAGGTTTGTTTTCCATGGGTTCGCAGGTGAGATTTCAGGCCAGCCAAGGACAGACATGGTCTGTCACAGACTGTGCACACAAAAAGGTCTTTGTCATTCACCTTCTCAGTCTTTACATTTTTCCTTAAATATCTCTTGAGCCCTGCTTGCATCATCCTGGCCTCTTCAAATGCTTTCACTCCACTCCACACCCTTGTTCGCCATCCAACTCGATCTGAAGCGAGGACTTCTATATCTTTTGGAGCCATTCCAATTGACTTCATAGCAGTCCTTATGCCATCCTTAAACCTTTTTTTAAGTTTATGCCGATAACGTTTCCCCTCTGCAAGCTCACCATAAAACAGCTGTTTCGGCATGCGTTCATCTGCCATTCGAACAATATGGCCACACCATCTCAATTGGTTCCTCAAAATCATGGCTTTAATTGAGGGGATGCCTGCAGATGCAAGGATATCTGTGTTTGGAGTAAAAGAATTCCATTTAATTCTTAAAATATGACGAAGACATTTTTGGTGGAATTTTTCTAACATTTTAAAATGCCTTTCATAACAGGTCCAAGTTTCACAGGAATACAATAGGGATGTTAAGACAAATGATTTGTAAAGAGCCAGCTTTGTATTGTTATTTATATGTCGCTGGCGCCAGACGCGTGACTCCAAGCCACCAAATGCTCTTGCTGCCCTTTGAATTCGCAGGTGTATTTCCGTATCAAGATTTCCATCATCTTGAACAGAGCTTCCCAGGTAGACAAATGAAGTGACAACCTCAAGTAACTTTCCCTTAACAAAAATTTTAGGGGGGTTACAAACAGCACCATACGCAGGTTGATACATTACAACTGTTTTTTTCAGATTGATGGTCAGGCCAAAATCATCACAAGCTGCATCAAATGCAGATACAAGGGATTGCATACCCGATTCAGAATGACTAACCAGATCGCAATCGTCAGCATAAAAAAGTTCCCTAATAAGTGAAGTAAAAACCTTCGTTTTAAACTTCAGTCGGGTCAAATTAAAAACATTCCCCGTTGTTCGATATTTTATGTAGATACCCTCCTCAGAGTTTTGAAAGGAATGTGACACCACAACGGCAAAGTATATTGCAAAGAGGGTGGGTGCATCAAGGTCTCCCTGCTTTACTCCATTTTCCACAGCAAAAGATTCAGAAAGCCTACCACCAAAATTAACCCTAGCTCTCATATCCTGATGCAAAGCCTTGACCATGTTTATAAACTTTTCTGGGCAACCAATTTTCCCCAGGATTAGCCACAGAGCACTTCGATTAACAGTATCGAATGCTTTGCTCAAATCAACAAAGCAATGGTACAGAGCAAGATTCTGTTCAATGCATTTCTCCTGTAATTGTCTGACAGTAAAGATACAATCAGCTGTGCCCCTGGAGGAACGAGAACCGCACTGAGACTCAGACACCACACTTGGAACTATAAAGGTATTTAAACGTTCTAACAAAATACGGGCGAGCACCTTTCCAACCACAGACAAAAGGGAAATCCCACGAAAATTACCACACAGATCCTTTGGCCCCGATTTATATAAGGAGACAAGAATGGCATCAATCCAGTCTTGAGGCACTTTCTCACTTCTCCAACAGTGACAAATTAAAATATTTAAGAGTTCCATCATTTTGTCACCCCCATATTTCAAGACTTCTGCACAGATTCCATCAGATCCTGGAGACTTGTTGTTATTCAGCTTATTCATAGCTAAATAAATGTCATTTAGAGTTGGTTCAAATGCCATCTCTTCTATAACTGGAAGTTGTTCAATTTTTTCTATCGTCCTCATATTAACGGATGATGGTCTATTCAAAAGTGCAGAGAAATGTTCTACCCAACGCTTATGAATAGAAGCGGTGTCAGTCAGAAGAAAACATCCATCTTCTGTTCTCACTGGAGCTATTGAAGAAGATTTTGGACCATATACCTCCCTAACATAAGAATACAAACAACTGGCATCATTTCTATCAGCTGCTTCTTGTGCCCCTTTTGCCCTATCATTCCACCATTCCTGTTTAATTTTCCTTAGAGCAGTTTGCACCCTCCTTTTCAGCTTTCTGTAAGTTTCATTTGAGTTGGGATTCAATGACTGAGAGAGCAGTGTATTGCCTAAGTTTTGTTTTTCTAAAAGTAGATCATGAATTTCTGCTGATCTATCTGAGAACCAATCTCTGGATTTATGAGATTTAAATCCCACTGACGAACTTGCAGCCTGAAATACTTTTGTTTTGAAATCTTCTCATAAATTGTTTGGGTCAAGATTAATACTTTCTATAGCGTCGTGGAATCTTTGCAAGTTGCTTGATAATTTAAAGTTTGCAACATTTAACTTTTTGGGTATCTTAGGACCAGACTGTTTTATCGAAAAATCTATTTTGCCACGCAGTAGATGATGGTCAGTCCAGCTCTCTGCCCCTCTCATGACCCGAACGCTAGAAACGTCTTTCATATCACATTTCCTAATCAAAATATAATCTATGAGATGCCAGTGCTTAGATTTTGGGTGCATCCAGGTGGCTTTATATTTATTTTTCTGCTTAAACAGAGTGTTGGTGACAACCAGATCATTGTCAGTACAAAACGTCAAAAGAGCTACTCCATTTCTATTGCATTTTCCAATCCCATGTCGACCTAAAACAGGCCATGAAACATAGTCCCTTCCAACTCTTGCATTGAAATCTCCCAAAATGACCAGCTTGTCAGAAATTGGTACTTTCCTCAATAATCTTGCTAGATTGTCATAAAACTGTCCCACAGTTTCATCAGAATGGGACATTGTTGGTGCATAAATACTGACAACGGTAAGAAACCTACCTTTTGTCAGTTTGATACGGCATGACATGATCCGGTCAGATATACCACTTGGAAGCTCTGCAATGGAGGACACTAATGTACATGTAATATGTACACATATATACATATATACATGCATACAGATATCTATACATATATACACCCATCACACACACATACACATGCACGCAAACACACACATTAGTCATTTGTTTTCTTATCCAAAACTACGTCAAAAGTACTGAATGGATCTTTATGAAATTTGGAAATTATATTCTTTGCATAACGGCCATAACTCCCATGAAAATTCATATATTTTTGATGTTGATGAAATTTTAACCCGAACATAACAGATGAGCATTATTTGTAATTCAACGGTACAACAGTGTAAGACTACCTTTTCAGATATACTTACATTGTGATTTCTGCAACGTGGTGCATAAATTGTCAAGTAAATGAGACGCATCTTTGCCTCCACTTGCAAAGTGTTGAGTAAAATTATTTCGCTGCAGACCTCCGGCCATTTTGTTCTGTTGTTAATTCTGTAGATGACCTCAAACACAAAGTCTTTCCCAACTTTAAACAAAACTACCAAAATCACAATTGGCTATGTGAAAGAGCAATATTAGCTCCAAAAAACGTAGCTGTTACAAAAATTAATCAACACCTGATGCATTCTCTTCCCGGCAATCTTCAAACTTACAAGTCTGTTGATACAGTTCCAGATACAAATGAAGTGGTGAACTATCCTCCTGAATTTCTCAATTCGTTGGAGCCTCCAGGACTACCTCCCCACATATTATCACTTAAAGTTGGAACGCCTGTTATGCTGCTCCGCAATCTGGAACCACCAAGACTTTGCAATGGAACACGACACGTGATAAAGAAAATGATGTCACACGTTATCGAGGCTACCATTCTTTCTGGATGTGCAAAAGGGGATGACGTCTTTATTCCAAGAATTCCTCTTACTCCATCAGGAGCAGACATTCCTTTTACATTCAGAAGACTACAATTCCCCCTTCGTGTGACTTTTGCCATGTCCATAAACAAATCTCAGGGTCAAACACTGTCTGTAGATGGTCTTCTCTTGGAAGAGCCCTGTTTCTCACATGGACAACTGAATGTTGGCTGCTCAAGAGTGGGCAGCAAAAAAAACCTATCTGTATATGCTCCACAAGGGAAAAAAGGAACATTGTTTACAACGAGGTGTTATAATCACAACAGCAAGAAGGTATGTACATGATCACCTTCTTTTATGAAAATTCATTGACTTTTATATATTTATATTGATATACATATATATACGTATGTTTGGGTGCGTGTGTGTGTATATACATCTCTATATATAAAGATGATGCGTAGTCTAGACGGCGTTTTTAGATTTCATTATTCTCTTTAACCCGGGTACGCCGGGTATTTCTGCTAGTATATAATAAAGCTTTAAAAGATAGTGGATTTAGCGAGGACATAGCCTATACACCTGTTACCAGTCCAGTAATAAAGAAAAGGAAACATAGGAATAGTAAAACTATCTGGTTCACACACCGTTACTCCCCCGAAGTGACCTTTAATATAGGTAAATATTTCTAATCACTTATAGATAGGCATTTTCCAATCAATCATAATTACAGAAAGCTCTTCAATAGGCATAACACAAAAATTAGTTTTAGCTCAACTACACATTTTAAATATATAATTGCATGCAACACACAAAAACCACAAAATGAAACCAGATGTTCATGCAGGGATAAAACTTTCAGCCCGCTAAATGGAGCTTGCATGTCCGAGACCATCATTTATGAAGCCAGCATAGACTCTACAACCAATAAGGATATGGATTCGTCAAATAAATATGTGGCTCTCACAGAGGGGAATTTCAAAGCCAGGTTCAACAATCACACCTTGAGCTTCAGACACTGGGAAAAGAGAAAGACAACCAAATTATCCAGTTATATACGGTCCTTAAAAGAGAAGGGTGTCAACTATAACACTCATTGGAAGATCTTAGCCAAGTGCAAGCCTTACACCAACAACAGTGGAAAGTGCGATCTTTGTGACATGGAAAGATGGCTCATCTGGAAAAGCAGCTTAGACCCCGCAACATATCTAAATTAAAGAACTGAACTTTGGGGATCATGTCTACATATGGCTAATGATTTGTTACGTTTTTGGTCCCGCCGAGATCACAGATAGGACCTGCGTTTTATATCGTGTCCACGTACAAGCATTTCATTTCTTACATATATATTTTTATATTTTTACATATTTTTATATATATTTTCTATATATTTTATTTCTTTATATATTCTATATTTTTTCTGTACTTTACCTTTCAACCTGCATACTTGTGCATGAACGTATAGAGATGTGTATATGATCATAATTGTGCGCGAATTGGTATATATGCGGATGTGTGTGCGTGTATGCGGGTACGTATATGTGTACATGTTTATGGATGCATATATATCTATACATATAGGTGTGTGTGTAGGTGTGCATGTATGTGTTTCACGCGAGTGTGAGTGAGCATATGCATATATGCATATGCACGCGGGTGTGCGTGCGCGCATGTGTTTGTATGTACATGCGCGCATACGCGGATTCTATGAGCGTGGGTTTACCTTCTTCGATTATTTTTATTTTCTCCCTATTCGGATAATTTCTCTTTATTTCACGGTCATTTTCATAGAATTTTTGTTTGCCTTAATAACTGAGGACATGCCGGAGAAGACTTTCACCATGGCAGCCGAAACTCTGAGTTTTATTATGGCAACCGATTAATTTGTCACCACATGTGAGTGTGTGTGTGGGGGGGGGGGGGGGGGGATTTAAAATTTGAACATTCAAACTTTATGTTTATTTCTAGTTAGTTTATTCATAATAATGATCCGACCACTATTGAATGTTCCAATGGTTATCAAATTGCGGAAATTATAATAATGACCTTTTCCGAAGCATTACTTAAGGTTATACTTAAGCAATTAGTTTGCATTTTACACTGGAAAAACTGTGATGATGATATAAATATAATCTCCAGCCTTTTTTACACATATCCTGTGACCTTTTGGCGAATGAGACATAGGACTTTCCTATAACAGAAATTCTCTTCACAGGCTTTTCTTTGTGACTGTAATGGAACATAAGGCATTCTAATACATTTATTATATATTGTGCATGAAGTTAAGCTCTCACATTACATTTGGGTTATTAAAATACTTGCTTCGAAAATTTCCTCCTACTGTACATACACAAAGAGACGCACATACGCGCACACACAAAAATGCAATGCATGTAACGTATTTGAGAGAAAAAAAAAACAGAAAACAATATCAACTGTCTTTCAATGTATTCATTCCTAAATCACTTTCTGTAATTCTTACCGCACACACGAATTAGGTAATCCGTAACATACATTCTTTCAGGGAATCATTTTGAAATATGAACTAGAAATTTATGTATACACATATATAGAATGGAAATTCGAAAACTAATGATAAATAAATAGGAATACATGTGAAAAATAAAGGTAGAACGAAAAGAAAGGTAGGATGAAGAAAATAAGACAGAAAGAAAGAAAGAAAGAAAGAAAAATGACTAGAACATAAAAACTAGGCATTCAATGTAGGAATTCTAACCGGCAGTTCTCTTATTTAGATTACATATCCGTATACTACATAGAATAAAGTGCTTCCAGCGGACAATCACGATGAGTTAAGGCCGTACAATAACAAACGGACAGAGGGAATCTCAACATATAAATGTACTAAGATATACAAATACATTTTTATGAGAATTGTGACTTTGATAATTACATTTATAAACGCATTTACGGAAATTTTAGTACATGTCCACCTTACAAGTATACAAGCGTATGTAAGTAAACATGCTCCAAATTACATTCATGTATGCATGCTCATTGTCATAGGTGTAACTTTATAAACATATGCATATAAACATAGGAATACATACACATACTCATATATATTTATGTATAACTACGCATTCGTATTTATATCAATACTCACATAACTGTCTACAGAAACATACACAAGCACATATATATACATATACGTACATACACACACATATATGTATGTGTATATATATGTATATATATGTGTGTGTGTGTGTGTGTGTGTGTGTGTGTGTGTGTGTGTGTGTGTGTGTGTGTGTGTGTGTGTGTATACAATATCACTTATGGCTATGTACGTATACAAGTACGTCAACAAGCATTTGCATACATCAGGCATGAGAAACACATTAAATGTACATTAGGAAAACAGTAAATTATATACAAATGAACGCTATGGCAAATGATATGTAGACATCCGAATATTACATTGTTAAAATACAAAAATGTACAATATAATGGAGAGATAAGAATGCTGACGAGAACCTCATAATTGTCAGAAAATACAAAATATAAGAAATAAATCATAAAACATAGGTTAGTGTAATAGGCGGAGTAAATGGGACAATATTGAACTATAAGACGATATCTCATGTGAAATTTTAGATTTCTTTTTAAATTTCTGAATGTATAGTTTGGTCAAAGCAATTTGAGTACGCCTATGTCTATAAGTGTATAAAAGCAAGGTAAGAGTGTGTGTGTATATAGATGAACAGTGTATATCATTATGGCCACACGTATAGATAGGTCATGATGCGTTGTACTTAAGATTCAAGTGAACTTATGTATGTTGTCAATTATCTAGTTTCTTGCTCTCTGCCATTAGATCTCTCTCGATTGCTTCACCCATGCATAGAACATTTTCTTTAAGAATTCGTAGCAGGTTTGTAGATCTTATGTAACACCAAGAAACTTCATGCAAACAAATTACATCATTAAGTTGTGTAATAATACATATACACCTACATACATGCATATATATATATATATATATAATTGTTAAACAGGACAGAAAACATTAAGGCAAGGCAAATATCTTAAGTCGTATACAATACTATTATAGGAAGAAATTCAAAATCTTACAGCAGTTTCTGAGATATCCTTGAGTATGGGATATTCCGTCATCAGAGACAAATAGTGGAAAATAGGGAAAATGACAATGGCATTTATTAAAAAGATGCCGACATAGAGGAAGGCAGTAAAAACTGCTTCTTTATCTTCTTTTTTTTTTTCAACTCCCTATTCTTTTACTTCCTTGCATCTCCGTATTATTTCACTGCAACCATTTCCATGTGGAAAATCAGAAATGCTCTAGAAATGAGAATGAGTACCACATGATTTAAATGAAAATCAGAAAAATACGCAGGTATAATATTTGCTCGTTGCTTCTTCTCCATAACCAGACAGATCCATTACTCGATCGTATTGTAACATACGATGAAAAGTGGATTATGTACAATAGTAAATAAAAAAATTCTTCACAATGGTTAGACCAAAAGGAAGCACCGAAAACCTTCCATAAACCCGAGCTCTTCAAAAAGGGGTTATGGTGACTGTTTGGTGGTGTACTGCTGGGATGATCCATCATAACTTCTTAAAATCCGGAAAAGCCATTACTAAAGAAACATATTGCCATGAAATTGGCAAAAATGAAAGAAAAATTGATACTCCTACGACCCACACTGGTCAGCAGAAGAGGTCCACACGTTTCATTAATGATGCTCCAGACGTTGAGGGAACTTGGTTACGAAGTTCCTCCCCACCCAGTGTATTCCCCAGACCTTTCTCCTACCGACTGCTACTCTTTCAAGCACCTTCATGGTTTCCTGCGAGAGAACGAGTTCAACATCAAACCGACGCTTCATATAAACACACACACACACACACACAAACACACACACACATACACACACACACGCGCGCACACACACACACACACACACACACACACACACATACATATTTTAATAATAATATTAGGGATAAAAATCAAAATTTACAGGTAAAAATTCAATTAAATTCAATTTATTAAAAATTAAAATTAAATTAAGTTACACAGTATAAAATATAAATATATAGTTTTAGAGAAAAGAACCAAAGTTCATGAACTGATCCATGAAAATCCACATTATTATTTGGCTATTTGGTTAAGAAACACTTGTAGTCGTTTTATTATCATTATCCTATGATATTTTCAGTTGCATTTACTTATTAGTTTTTCTATATGTGACTGTCGATTTTCATGGATGAGTTCATGAACTTTGGTTCTTTTCTCTAAAACTATATATTTATATATATATATATATATATATATAAGACAGAAAATGGTATATACGAAAATTTATTATTAATCACATTTGATTCGACACATCTAGCATCGATTCCTCTTGAGTGGGACACTCAACAACTGGTTCAGGAGCATCTGGTGGTGCAGATGTATTTCGTCGAGTGATAGGTAAATAAAAACAACTTGTTAAAATGACTGTTCCACAATGTAACTTTCCGTTTTGTAGAGAGAATCTACGACGTGTAAACCATTCGTTTTATTATATAATGTATATATATATATATATATATATAGAAGTGTGTATTTTTCCCTTGATTACAATTAACACGGGAAGAAAGATTATATATATATGTATGTACGTATGTATGTATGTATGTATGTATGCATGTATGTATGTATATATGTATGTATATGTGTACATACATATGTATCTATGTATGTGTGCATGTGTGCGTCAGTGTGAGCAATTTTGTTGAAAATGATGATTGTAACTGATACATACGATTATCACGTCTTTCAACAAGTTTCAGCTAATTGTTTAATTTTTTTTTTTTCGTCAGGAACACAGAAGCAAATAGAAAACTTGAAATAACCTGGGTTTCTTGTGTGGTATTGCTTGGTGAATTATGGCTTGATTTCATAGCTTTACAATGCTCAGCTATTTTAGATTGTAATGGTTATTTACTGTTTCCAGTGTAAAGCAATATGCTGGTTTCTTTACAATGGCTTTCGAATACTTTTAATATATATTTTTGCTATTGCAACTGTTTAGTGATTCTTATTCACTGTAAGAGGATTAATTTTAGAGATGTATTATTTAAAAGAGTTTTGCCACACGTAAATCATAGTGTAATATATTTTATATTCTTTCTAAATTCTTATTTTTAAGACATTGTGTATTTGTAAAACATATTCTTATTAGAAATTATTTTAAACACTTTTTTGTAAAGATCCCGTGTAAACCTTCACAAATTTCATCTTTACTTTAAAAACAAAACCTTAACGTTTATATTTAGGATTATGATCCAAAACTAAAAACTATCTCCAGCACGAACGCGTACACGGTGGTATTTATACAAATGGAGAAATAAATGTGTGCTAAAATGTAAAAAGAAGAACGAAGTAAATAAGGGTGATGAAATTGGAAATAAGTATGTAAATATGACATAAAATAAATTTTGCAATGCATAAAAATAGAATAAATAATGCGAAGCTGAAAGATAAGTTATATAGAAAGCTGTATTAAAACGGTGTGTAATAATATGATGTAAATCGTATATGATAATTTGTAAAATAGGAAAGTTTGGAGAAAAATTTAAACCATATAAGTAAAAAAAATATGTAAAAAAGTGAAAATTAAAAAGTAAAAACTATTAAAGAATAACATGTAATAAAAGCATAACAATAATAAGATGATAATAAAATTGTGAAAATAATAAAAAGGAAAATAAAATGATATATTATATCATCATAATAAAATATCTTAAAATTGTTATAAACATAAAAATAGAAATTATATGAATTATAAAATTCACATGGAAAAACACAATATTGGAAGATGCTATCTCGTGACAAATGTGAGAAGCTTATAACGTTTCCTTGTGAATGGTTTTCGAGGAGGGGAACTTTGAAGTCTCAACTGTGCAAATCATGCATATTCTGATATTTAGATTTGAGGGTTTACACACCATTCGACTGACCATTTCAATTCGTGTTGTGTATTAGTTCTTTCCCTTTTCACTGAAGACATTTATAGATCAAGGATATCTTCAATTTCACCCGAATCATTGGCTTCCATAAATACTTCTAATGACACATATACACCTTTTTATCCAATACACTCCATGATATTTTAGAAATATTTTTCTCACTAATCTCGTTACTTCAGTTACTTCCTCCGTGTTCTTTGTGACGTCCTTGGCATAACGTTTTGCTTCCGTGGGGAGGTTTTCTGAAATATAGATTTTCTTTCATATAGATTATGAATTTAAAACTGACATTGTTAGTTTAGGTGAACAACCATTTCAATATACTTTACGTATTGTTCTTCAGCAGAATTAATATAAATAAGGATTTAATCTATGGTATGATGCTGGCAAATACATTTTTCTTATGACGTTAGCGCTTTTTTTCTAAGTTTGAATAGGCTTGCTATTGATTTCTACTGGAATTTAGGATGTTGTGTATTAAATATCATGTAGAAGGTTATAAGTGCGTGTGGCATTATTCTATCGGCAATATTTCTCGAATTTCTTGCATTTATTGATTTTATTCTTGAAGATTTTATCAGCCTCTGTGGAATTACTGATAAATATTTATATAGTAATTTAATGTTTTGCCCGCTAGGAGGATTTGGTACTGTCCTACTCGAAAAGACAATTGAGTATTTCCACATTATATGGTTCAGTACATAGTAACAATTTACTGAATATAGTTGCTCTTATTCTCATGCTGTTTCCATTTTCCTTATGTGTCTGAAACAAAACAGGGTGTACAGGGACAGAGACGGAGGTCGATTTTGTTTTACTGCTTGAAAAGTTTTAAATGAAGTGCAAAATGTGTGCAATTATTATTTTTGCGGAATTAATTATGCTGAATTGCCTCCAATATTATGTAAAATTGCTAATGTGTTTTGTCGATAACAAACAATCAGCAAATAACACAATTGATTAACATTTCCAGTTAAAGATACAATGAATTTTGAAGTGATCGATCTATTCTTCAACAACGTCCACTTCAATACATGGAAGAAGACAATAACGTAATCGCCTGACACATAATTGAACAGCTTCATTCAACGTTACAGGTGGTGTTGCACTTTTTCGCTACACAAAGTAAACAAATTCACAAATCCAGATTTGGATTCATATTAAAGAAGAGCGTACAAAATATTTTACTAAAGCCATCCAGAGAATATATTTTATTCAAAAACTGAAAAATAAATTTCTGATCCGTTTCTTATGCTCAGTTTGAAGAGACAATGCATGTCATTGAAAAGACTGGAAACGGCATCGAAGGGGGTCTTGGAAAACGCAAATGCTTGATTCATTGACTGAATGATTAATTATACAAATGACAACTTAGTTCGTTAAATAGTTCACCAACTGGTGAATAATGTGAAATTGAAACAGTGCGAGTGTTTATTTTTGGCAAAATGACCTTTCCTCCCAAGATACAGTAAAGGTTTCTTGAAAATAAGAGTTCACATCAAGAATCTTGGAAACCAAATTTTAAAATGACACAGATATGTATACACTACGAATAAGTAACGTAATAAAATGGTCACAACGCTTATCAACTGCATGCAACTAATACAATCGTGGAGCAATAAACAAAAGCACTATAATATCAGCACAATCTTACATATGATAACAGAAATGAATCACTCTTGACTAAAATATTGCTTATAACATGACTTGAAACGTATCTTTAAAAAGTAATATTTGAAAGTAGTTTACATATTTGTACGAATTTGTTCTTTAAATGGATTTTCGAAAGTTAACTTCAAATATATGTACAGCCTTTAGCTCACATCACTAAAATAACTCTTACGTCGCTTGTACACTTTAAGAACTGCACCTTAATAAACTTCCAATAACATTTTATATTTTGTTTTAAAATTAGCATAAGATAATATTTCTTTTAAATCATATTTTTCTATAGAGTTATGCTAAAATACCATAAACAACGATGAATAAATCTAAATATTTGAAATAGAATATTTCGGAAAAGAGCCATATGAAAATCCATGTTAAGCGATAAAATATCGCTGATTGCCCATAATTCATTCCAATAAAGTATCTTAGATATTTTCGCAAAATATCATTGCACAAACAAATGGTGTCCACACCAGGAAAAATAAATGTTTCAATAAAGAGAATAAATATCTGAAAAAATCTCCAAGTACAAGCATTTTAAGACAGTGTATCTATATTTCAATGTAATAAAACTATTAAGGTGAAATAAAATACCTCAGATGTATTTTATTTGACTGCTTAAATGGTTTTTAAATAAAGCAACGTTTGTACACACGTTATGATTTTTATTTTTGCTACAATAATGATTGAACTACATCAAATATGTCATATATAATTGATGGTCTGCTCTGTTTTACCAAGCAAAGTATGAGAGTGAGTGAGTGAGTGAGTAAATGAGTGAGTGAGTGAGTAAGTGAGTGTATGTGTGTGTGTATGTATGTGCATGTATGCATGCATAAACGCATACTAACACGTATGCACACAAAAATATACATAGATATGTGAATGCATATAGATCAAGGAACATCGAGGGAATATTTATTTGTATTTTGTTACGGAACAGAATGAAAGAAAGTATTTCCTTGACGATTCCTTGTGGTAAAGCATATTATTATACATATATGGAATATAATTGTTTAAATTAGTTAAAAAGTATATCAGAATAACCTTACTAAAGACGAAAATATGTAAATAAAAAAACTGAATATCAATTCTGGGGTGCATATCAAGTCTTGAATACATTAAATGTTGGCCGTAATTTGTTATTGTACTAATTCTTTTCTACTCTAGGAACAAGGCCCGAATTTTAGGGGAGTGGTCCAATCGATTAGATCGATCACAGTACGCAACTGGTACTTAATTTATCCAACCCGAAAGGATGAAAGCAAAGTCGACCTCGGCGGAGTTTGAACTCAAGACGTAAAGACAGACGAAATACCGCTAAGCACTTCACCCGGCGTATTAAAGATTCTGCCAGCTCACAGCCTTAATTGTACTAATTCTTATACATACATACATACATACAAACATACACACATACATACATACATACATACATACATACATACATACATACATACATACATACATACATACATGCTTAAAGTTATCGATGATGTTGGCAGAAAGCACATGGAATCCTGTGAAGTTAATTACAGTAATATAAATGCTCTAATATACACAGCCGCTATTACTCTTCAAGAACACCTAGGAGTAATCGACAGTGAAAAAGTAACGAAATTGCTAAACGGAAGTAACATAGATGGAAAACAAAACTTGAAGACAACTTCATCAATGTGCGCCGTCATATCAGATGGTTAACTACAACAATAAAATGTAAGTAGAAAAATTAGTTTACACCTCACCAACTCTACCGTAGACGAAAATTAAGAAATGTTATAGCAGCTCTTCACACCGAACTCTTGAGGGAAAGCTAATCGCTTTAAAACGTGAACACAGGACGATGCGCGAGAAACTCCGCTATTGCATGCTTCCAACCCACAAGCATTATACAGAGAGATGAGGAAGGAAAAACATTACCATTAAAAAAGCTCCCTCTCAAGAAGATCTACAATCATTTTGGTCAAAAATATGGAACGCAATGAGGGATTTCAACCTGAATGCATCGTGATTAAATACAATTGAGAGAGATTACCGTACCAACACTAACAGTAAAGCATACAAAATTGAAGCAGAAACCTTCGCTATAGTAATAGACAAACTGCAGAAGGGGAAGGCACCTGGAAGGGACCTAATAGTTGGATAATGATACAAGAAGCTGACATTTTATAGAAACCAGTTGATATGTATTTTCAAAAGGATTATGGAAGGTTAGACTCATATACTAAATTGACTTGCTAAACAAGGACCAATCTTCTTGCCACAAAGGAAATCACGGAGATGGCAGGACACTACAGGCCTATTATTTACCTATATATTATGTACAAATTGTACAGGTTGCCTCAACCAATTCCTCCAGGACCATTGTGAGTCGAACAATATTGTGACTGCTGAACAGGGTTGGTGGAAAGAAGGGAGTGTGGGGATGTGCCGAACAACGTTCAATAAACGAAGCTGTACTGTCTGAAGTAAGAAAACAGCGTAGAAAACTTGTGACAGTGTGGCTTAACTATAAGACGGCATTCGACTCAATCCCTCAGTCATGGCTTTTGAAGTGCCTACATCTGTCAAAAGTACCTTCTACCCTAACTGCTGCTATAGAGAGACTCACAAAGATATGGACAACAATTCGCACCCCTCCTACTGAAAACAGAACTCTTACAGATATTATAGCCATTTCAAAAGGAATATTCCAGGGAGATAATCTATCTGTACTTCTTTTCAATTTGGCACTGAAAATCAAAGAAGATGATATCTATGGACACCTGCTTCGAAACCTCCAGCTTCTACATCCAGACTATGAATTCATATTCATACCAATACTAATTGAAGCTCTAGGTTTTGTTGGTAAATGAGAATCTGGATAAAATGGGATTTTCAGAAAGAGAAATCGACCGGCTAATACGTACAAGTGCAATTTGTAAGTGGAACAGTAAAAACATGCAAGGTTTTTTCCAAGTTCCAGATGTAAACTTGACTGTGTTAACTACATCCAAAAACTGGAGCCTTGTATCTTTGTTGGAAACTGGCTCCCTCCTCAGTGGACTATTTATAATAATTGATACATAGAAGAGACACACACACATATGATGGGTTATAAATGTTTGTGTGCATGTGTGTGTGTGTGTGTCAACATGTGTGTATAAGTGCGTGCATATAATACTGTGATATCTTAATATGATTACAGTATGGTGTGCTATTATTTTCCTTCGTTTTTTGCTATTAGTTGATTTGTTTTTGCATCATCACTTTCAAATACCCCTCATTCTTATCAGATACATTATATGAGGATCCTCACTATGGAATGTGTGGTTTCACTCAACACAGCGAGATAAAATTAGTATATCACTTGGTAGCGAATTCACCCATGCCAAGAAGCTTGTCATTTGTATGTATTTTGCGGTAGTTTATTTCAAAAGCAACTTTTATCAAACAGACCCATTTCAAATGACAATGAGTTACGACCTTTATGCATGTTTTTTGTTATTTTCAAATGACTTTTTTTATTTACAACTAGATCACACTATGCATTCTACATTTTAGAAAAGAGTGAAGTGTGACTTGACGTATGTTTGCGCTTTCGGTCATAATTAATATGACTGGGTAATATTGTAACCGACTTAGTTTTGAAGCAAAGATGATTACTAGTCTGTTTCCGAATAAGTTGGAGATTTCGTTTATATTACTTGCTCAGCGATTGCTCTGTCTTTAAGTAAAATATTCAAAGAAAATCAGCCAGACTGAGACTTTCCACCTCGAGACATCCGCCAGAATTCAACTAATATAGTGAACGCAGTAAAGTTCCTCACGATATACAGAAAATACAGTCGCTGAATTTTCATTATTTCGAAACTAAGACGATTACAATATTATCAACCATATGAATGATAATCGGAATCACAAGACTTGCTATCCAAAACCACTAATAATTTCCATGTGTAAATGAAATCTTTAATCATTAAAATGCGTTATTCAACAATTTTTTTAACTTGAGGAATTCCTTTCTGTTTACCGAGTCATGCATTTGGTATAAAGTAACGAAGACCAAGCTTAAATCATCCAATTCTTGGATTGTACGACTTCGTGCAATTTTCTTAAGTCATGGAAGACAGATGCTTGTATTGTGCATCCATTTGCACAGTTCTTCACATGTTTACTCAACAAGTGATAATTCAAGTGATGATCCGAGTTTGCTGGAGAACCCTGCGTCGTTATCCTGCGCATCTGAGCTCTTTTTCAAGCATTACTGGAAAACAATCTACCTTCCACTCCGCTCGTATCCATCACGTCAAAGTTGAGTGTATTCCGTATACTCTTTCTTGGTCCATTGTTGATTGTAGAATTCCGAGCACGGGGAGGAAACAACTTAGTAACATGTGCTACCGTGAATCATTATATGCGTTCAGAACGAGATCACCGTCCTCAGCCCCATGTCTGACGTAATTTCAACAGTTCGCGCGCACATGCCCTTTTTTCTATTGCAGAAAGTCCATAGGTGAAAATAGAGAAAGAAAGAATTTCATCGATGTTGACATCTTCTTTGGATATAATTTGTTTTACTCTTGTTTACGAAACAGCTAAAATTTCGGAAATCACCCATAGTTTAAACTTCAGAGAGGAAAATCTATCTCTGAGCGAGAACAATATTATTGAGAATATACAACAAAGGAGAATGGGATGATTTTGTAGACAGAGCAATATTGCTTTTTGGATAAATATGCTCATTTAATGAATACATGAATGGTCTTTTTAAATAGGAGTGTTGTAGTTAATGAAGATTCTGGTTCTGTTCTGATTATTTACTGACAGATTTCCCACGACTTAGGAGATTTAAGTCAGGAATAGAAAAAGATAGCTGGCCAGTTCTTTTTGGGCATGCTGACATGTCAGAATATAATCATTATCAAGAGGTTAAGTGTATCTAATGTATTATGATGATATCTTGCATTTGGCTATTATAAGAACAGCTGAATTTGTTTTAAATACGGTATACGTAACCACATTTGTTGTTATTGGAATTGCAAACATCGTACATTGTATTTCTTTTATCAATGTTTGATATCTTTTCACAACCATTTATTCACCAATCATCCTTTCGATAATATTATCACTTGCTACTTGTTACAATGCCGCAAGGAGAAGAATATTCATCACACACAGGGACAGATAGATTAGATCGTATCAAATAAATACTCCGACATTAACGCGCCTGTCCCATCACACATATTCAAAAATAATAAATTTTTGTTGGGATATTTGTTGCTTTTTACACTCGTTTCTTTGTTTAAAACAAAATATTTAACTTTAATACATTTTCTTTAGTCATTATTTCAATTCAATGATAAAGTACAGGTTGTATGAATAAATTTTCCACAAAGTCTAAGAAACTAAATATAATTTAATCTAACTAAAATAAATTGAATATAAACCAGATGAGTGAATGAACGCTTAAAGAGAGTAACTTGTCATTCTGTATAAAGCAGTTATGGCCGTCTCTTCACGATAACAATGCAATCTAAAATTATAAACCTTTAGTATATTTTGTTTCCGTTGTTTGTCAAAATAATAATGGATATGATAATCTATATTGGTTAATTGAAAGAAAACATTCTCTGGAGGTACCTAGTATATATTGCATGTATATATTTGCATATAAATAAATTATAATAAAACACTGTGATATACTTGATTAAAATCTGTGATGGACTCTATACTTTAAACGCAGAATATTAGTGTAGAGGCGTTAATGCGTATCTTTACCTTTATATTATAATGACACTTTGTACGGATTTTTAGAAAGATTTTGTAGCTGCTTTTACTTTTTGTTTTTGCCTATTTCACTAAGTGTCTTCTTTAATAAAATTATTTGAACTGCTTTCGGTTATTTGTAAGGTTTTAAACTATCATTTCTATCTGTAGATTACGCATGCAAAGAAACTTTACTAAATGAATATTTGTACACATATATGTGTGCATGCTCACGTTAATTTGTGTGTATACGTACGGGCATCAGTTAGATGTATGTGTATATATAGACATAGATATATAGAGCGAGAGAGGGAAATACACATACACACACACACACACACACACACACACACATATATATATATATATATATATATATATATATATATAAAGCGTGCATATATGTATTAATATATATGTCTATATATGTAGAAGTATATGGGAAGAATATGTATGGTTATGTGTATGTGGGTATTCATGTATCTATGTATGCATATATATGTGTGTATGTGTGTGTTCATGTGTGTGCATGTGTGTACATACGTATACATATAGGCATCCCAACGTGCATTCACACTCGCGTTTCCGCAACTTTATTTCTCCTTTTGATTTATTCTTATATTAGCCTGTCTCTCTTTTTCTACTTCTCCTTTATTTTACCTTCTCACTCTCTATCTCTCTCCCTTTATCTCTCTCTCTCTCTCTCTCTCTCTCTCTCTCTCTCTCTCTCTCTCTCTCTCTCTCTCTCTCTCTCTCTCTCTCTCTCTCTCTCTCCCGTCTTTTTATCTCTCATCTCTGTTTCTCTTATATGTTTTTATTCCTTATTCGCTGAGACTTGCTTTCATTTCTCTCTTATATCTTTCATATTTTAAATAGCTGCCTCATTCTTACATTATCATTAACTTTATTATTAATAGCTGCTACTATCTACAATTCCATTACTGCAACTATCTTTTCTGCCATAAGCTATAACGAACATCATTACTTCTGCCATATTTCATTGTACATACATATGTATGTATGTATATATGATTGTGTGAATATATATATATATATATATATATATATATATATATATATATATATATATATATATATATACACAAACACACACACACACACACACATATATATATATACATGTATGTATGTGTGTTCGTGCGTATGGCTGTGTGCATGCGTGCGCATGCGTATATGTATGTACGTGTATGGATGAACGTATGCATGCATGTGCGTATGTCTGTATTTGACATATACGGAAAAATACATGTATGAGCAAACACAACAACACTGAATGCTTAAAGAGTGACATGATTTTATTTTTAATTACATTTGTCTTCCTTCCGAAGCACATTCTTTTCCCTCTTAAATTTTGTTTTATTTTATTACGTTAACACAATTCTCAGTCACACGGACCATTTTAATTTTGTACCCCACTCAAATTTTGTTGTTTTCCTCCTCTGAATATGTCTTCTTTAATAATATTTGGTCTGTGTTTGTCTATCTACTAGTTGTCTCACTTATATTTCGTAGTATTTTATTTGTTTTTATCAAATCAATTTTTTATATAGTGTTACTTAACATGAAATATTTATTCATCGAAAAAGTTGTGCTAATGGTTTCAGAAGAGAATAAATCAAAATAGAATAGAAAATAATACCTTTCCCGTTTATATTTGGAACTATGACACATACATTGAATTTTCGTTTCATAAGTCAAACACGGACGATACATATGAAGCTGGTATAAAGCATTTATAGACTGTTTTGTGTATGATATTGAAGTCGGTTGTTTCTGGTTGCCGATTCAGATTATAAATCAGAGAATTAATATTTATATAACTTTATATAAGATTTTTGTGAAGAAATTACTTCTATACACACACGCGCGCACGAACGTACGCACGCAAACACATATTGCATTCACAATTAAGAGATCTATATATATATATATATATATATAGGTACGCGCATGCGAGAGAGATTGACACATCCACAGCGACAACCTAATTACGTCAGGAAAGCACAAATATTGAATTTTAAACTCTTACCTAAATAGATTTAATGATACAGCATTTCCAGTAAAAATACACCCATATAATACAAAGATAGGACGAACAGGATAATATATCTGGATTTGTTGCATCCTCAAGTAATTTTCAAATTGTTAAATCGCGTTCTATTTAAGTGCAGAGAATGTAAGGCTGGAATTTGAGTTGTCTTACGTAGATACAAAACTGTTGTTAGAAACTACGGCAAAATTCACACGTTTCGTGCAGCCCATTAACATTGGTTACATTAGTGCATGGATTGCATCTGGTTTTCCTTTGTAATGTATATGTTGTAGCGTGGAGAAAACTATTTTATTTTGGATTTCTACTTGAGCAAACTCACGTTTTACCTTCTAACATATATATATATATATATACTATTAAATCTCTGAGCATGATGTAAACAGTAGCAATACGGAATCGTAGCATATAATTGCTAACCAAGTGGTGTCCTATACGGGACAGCACTACTGGCTATTAGTATCTGCAAGGGGAGGTCATTGCTCTTAGCCTTAGCCTCACGTGATCTACACAGACTCGAGTTTCTGGGTGGTTACCCGTCCTCACCATGAGTTAATCACTAGCTAGCGATGAAAACCCCCTCCACTCGGAAAATACTATAATCGTTTTCCAGCGACGAACTGTCGCTGGTCTCGAAAAAAGAGAAATAAGCAATATTAAATCTCTGAGCAAGATTTAAACAGTAGCAATACGGAATCGTATCATATAACAGCCAACCAAGTGTGGCGTCTTATACGGGACAGTGCTACTGGCATTTATAGCCCCAGGAAGAGCCCGTGTATATCGCGTAAGGCTAGGGATGGGAACGATGCCGTCCCCTTGCAAATACTAATTGGACATACAATGTATGTCGTTAACCAGCTGGAAGAGTTGAGTATTGAAGCGATGGTGCACAAGCACCGGTTACATTGGACTGGACACCTTAGTAGAATGAAGGATAGCAGAATCCCTACACAGATGTTAGATGGGGAAATTTTGGATGAAAAGAAACCTCCGCAGAAACCAAGGCTGCGATTTAAGGACTGTGTCAAGTCTTCATTAGAGGCTTGTGATATGCAAGAGACCGACAGGGAGAGTAATGACTGTCATCGCCACAGATGGAGAAAGCAGGTTAAGGAGTGGGTGGACAACTTTGACATAGAATGTATTCTACATGAAGAATTTAAGCATGCTAAACTAAAGCACAGTGAATGGGGAAAATTTAGTTTGCAATTTTTGCAGTCATGTATGCTTGTCAAGAGCAGGGTCGATTAGTCCCAAACGGAGCCGCAAATGCAAAATATATAAGTTATACCTAGCACAATGTTCCTAAAAATTAGCAATGGTCTTCCTTCGTCACAGATGGACGGCCATCACAAACACACACACACATACACACATATATATATATATATATGTGTGTATATACATACATACATACATATATATATATATATATATATATATATATATATATATATATATATATATATATATATATATATATATATATATATATATATATATATATATATATATATATATATATATATACATATATATATATATATATATATATATAACAATATATTATAAATTAACTACCAACAAAAATAATTGGTAAGCTAACTTAAAAAATCATCACCTAAATAGCAGAAAAAAACGACAGTGAAGATATGCAGACTCTTCAAGAATCGATCCTTTTGGTAATATTAATAATAATAAAGGAGTTACGACGCAAAAACGTATAAATTCAAAAGAACATATTTATCTTCTTCAATATATATTTCAGTATAAAGAATTCATTAAGATGCTTAAATCAAAATTTCTTTACACATCATTCAGGAACAGATATAACATCAGAAAAAATACACTCCGTTTAAAAACACAAACCGTTCATGGCGAAAAAATTTCACAATTACAAAAAAACGAACAAAATTTTTAAAGTTCTAGCAAAAAAGAACGCTATTACCTACATACAAGCATCCTCGTGTGCGCCCGTACACACACGCGCACACACGTTCATACGCGCACACACGCTCATGCACGCACACATGTGCACTCTCACATGTGTATATATGGATACACAAGGAAACAAAGATCACAAGTCATAAACACATACACACACACACACACACATATACATACACACACACACATACATCCACACACACACACACACACATATATATATATATATATATATATAAATATGAAAATATGTTTCAAAAACCACATATTAAAATATATTATAAAATTATATATACATAAAAAAATCTATACACATACAAACCACCATACACACACATATATGCATATATACATATATATATACATATATACATATATATACATATATACACACACATACAAAACATCACACACACACATATATACACACATACACACATATATACATATATACACACATACATACATAAACATACACATATGTGCATATACACATATATACATATATACATACATATATATATATATATATATATATATATATATATATACACACATACAAAACATTACCCACACACATACACACACACACACACACACACACACATATACATATATATATATACACATACATATCTACATATAAGTACATACACACATATATATACATACACACATACATGTACATACACATACCCATATACCCATATACACACACATATATACATACATACATACACATAAATACACACATTTTTCCACGTATACCCATGCATATGTATATACACTTGCACATGTATATGAACAGATGTACGAATAAGTAAATAGAGCAATAGCAGAACTAAAAATACTAAAACCCAGACCTTTATACCCGATCATAACAAAGTTCTGCTATAGGAGAAATAAACAATGAAATTATCTAAACCAAAAATAAGTATGTTTGCGAACGTGAACACATCTGAACCCATTATATGTTAGTTTATTAATTAGTTTATGCTTAGGAAATAGAATAAAAAACAACTCAAGATTGCACAAGTTGCAATACCTCCTACCCTTATCGTATGGGAAATCCCTCCCTATAACAGACCATTCTAACGAAAAGTTCTTATTTTGTTCTTTTAACCCCCAAATAAACTTACTAAGACTAGTACTAGCAATTTTACTCCTATCTCTAAACGTATTAAAGTGACAAGAAATTCTCCTACAAATCTTATCCGAAGAACAACCCACATAAACACTAACATCTGTATCACTCTTAACCTTACACTGATACACTATATTCCTTAATCTCACGTTCGGACCCTCAAACTTTAACCTCCTGGGATTAATCTCAGTTACCTCAATTTTAGAACCTATAATATTATTACCTAAGTGAGGGTCCTCATCCCTATTCATTCCATTCATGCCTGTCTTAAGAACTTTAGAATTATGTGCTGCAATAATATATGTATATATTTATATATATATATATATATATATATATATATAATTGATTTTCAATTTCTCAAAACCTTTTTAGGAAAATATCTTCCTTCGATAATAGAAAACTCGATTTATTCTATGAAAATAAAAGAAAAACCGAAATTGATACTAAAGCACACAACAAAAACGTATAACATAATAGTGTAAATAACAACTTTAACAATATAAATACCCCTACTAACAATAATTTATATAAATCAACAAAGAAGAATAATAATATTTCATTATCTACAGAAAATATAAACTTAATTTTAGAGACCCAAACACAATCAAGTTAGACGGGGATTGCAGAACAAAACATGTAGTATACCAGACAACAATAATAACACGGGATTTGCCTAAATTCTATTATACCGGATAGACACAAAATTGCATTAAATCAAGAATCGCGAGCCATGAATCGACATTCTGGGACCAAAACAAAATGAATAGTACAGGACTTTCTAAGATCGAAAAACTACGAAGTTATCTATTTAAAAGTGTCCATGAGAGAACTCAAGTTTTTTGACGAAATTTTTGCAACTAAATTTTCCTGATGTATAATGCAATTAAAACTCATTACATTGCGTCCAGCATGATTTTCAAGAAGCTTAACAAATCCTTTTTCCTTTCCAACCATTGCACGTGCACCATCAGTAGTAATACAAAATATTTTATTTATATTAATGGCTTCATTTTCAAAATGATTTACAAATGCAGTCAGAATGTTCTGTCCTGAAGTTGTATTAGTAAGAGGAATCAGAAAACATAATTCTTTATAAATACGATAATTGCCACAATAACTTGCAAAAATTGCTAGGCGCGCCGTTTCGTTCACGTCACTGAATGCAGCAGCTTTTTGTAATATAACTTTTTTCTTTTATTGTTATGTTTTCAGTTTTATCAGTTATATGTCTCTCAATTGACCTTGCACATGCTGATATTTCTTGATTTCGAGACAGTATTGTTTTAGCGTTTGGTAAATTACTGAAAAGAAAAGCCATTTTGATAAATTCTCCATCTATAAAAGGTTTACTTTTCTCAGCTGTACATTGAGCAATTGTGTAACTACATTCGATGGCTTTATTTTTGTCTGCAAGCATTTGAACAAAAAACAGAAGTACTTTTATTGTAACTAGAAATAGCGCTTTTATGGCTTTCCTTTTCTCATCAGAGTTTTAAAAATGTATTCTGGTGCCTAAGTTGATAGTGTCTTTGTACACTTCATGTACGACATACGACAGATTCACAGCAGAATGCACACACAGCATGATCATTTCGTTGTACAAATCAATACTCAGTTCTACGGAAATCTTGAAATGAACGAAAATCAAGTTTTTGTCTTTTATTTATTTTGCGGCACTATATATTGATAATTCGTATTAAAAGGTGTATAAGCCCTTAAACCAGATTCTACAAATAAAAATGACTAAATAAAAATAATTAGAATAAAATTAATAGTAAATGAATAAAAAAAAAAAAAGAATTAAATAGATTTAATGAATAAATTTTCTTAATAATAAAAATAATTAGACTAAAATAAATGGTATGAATAAACAGAAAAAAAAAGAAATACACTAAAAAAATCAAACAACTTGACTCACAAAGGAGAAATTGAAACCAAAGAAAATAATTATAATTTTTGACTTTTAATGTTTGTTTGTCTTTGAAAACCCATGTCAATACCACTTTTTCTTTCCGTTTAATATAAAACTGGCCTCAAAATGAGATAATAATTTTTAAAATGTCTACTTATAGATGACCCGCAAAGTAGGAGCCAATTTTTAAGGATGTCTTTTTTTAGACTGGCCGCTGTAAGGTGGTTAACTAATTTTAACATCTCATGATCTGCACTGTTAAATATTCAACAGATTTCAAAAAATAGGCGTTCGCGTCTCTAGCTCCTGGCTTAAGTAATAAAGTACATATAAATGCTTTCAGCTCTAGCTTACTAACAACAAGTTAATTGTGCTAACATTTATAAATTGATATCGTCAGAATTATTTGAGTTCAGTAGTACTATATTTTTAAGTAAATGTAATACTGCCAAATACATCTAACTTCCAATAGTTGAGGTTAGAAAAGATGGATCATAAAAAAGACGTTTAACTATGTAATTTAATTATTATGATGTCGCTTCCTGAAATATAGTTATAAACAAATATTTACGTTTATTTTTTCCAAAAGGCGTGTTTGACACTGTGAATTGGTCCGCGTGTCATATGTCGGCGATGCCGGATTTAAAACATGTAGAATATATTCTTATCGGGCAAATATATAGCTGATAGAAAATCTTTTACCATATGCATTTGCTTCTTTGTGATTTTTGTGTGAATATCTACAAATATATAGGTAAGTATGTGTATATGCGCACGAGAAATGCATTTTTTCTAAACGTATGTCCTATCTCAAAGTGTTACGTATGCAAATCTGTATGGTTGTGTGTGTATGTATATATGTCTATGTATGGATATGGAAAAAAGACAAAGTAGAAAATGCTAAAATACTTTTATAAAGAACATTACAGAACCGGTTTCGATCCTTGAGATCTTTTCAACAGTAAATATGAATAATAGATTTTTCAAAAATTATTGAAAATTTAAATTTTGGTAAATTTAAAAGAAAAATCTTTGTAAAGACACATTTGTATAGTATTCAAGTAACAGCGGCATTTTCTTGTTTCTGCCTGTCTCTGTTTCACTTGTTAACTCTTGTGGGTTCGAAGAAGGAGTGCTATGATAGTAGCAGTGTTAATTGGTTGGGTGTCCTGACATTGACCTGTTGATGGACGTAGTGATCCGTATTGTTTATAACACCCAGGCAAACATTATAGCCCGTTTTTTTTTGTTTTAATCCAGAAATTGGAACCGATTCACAATTAATCTGAGGTCTTTTTAATATTCTTTCACTAACCCTTTTTCAGCCAAGTGTACAGTTAATATGGAGTTGTTGGTAGTTTCTTGAATGTCTCGGCACTTCAACCATGGTGGAGTTAGGTCGTTTTCACCCTTGCTCCCTTAATATAATTATATACAGATGTGAGAATGAGTGTGTGTTTATGTGTATGTATATGTATACACCTGTGTGTAGACATATCTATGTATGTGTGTATATGTAAGTATGCATATATATATATATATATTTACATATATAAGTGTATGTATATATATATATATATATATATATATATATATATATATATGTCTGTATATGTATATATATATATATATATGTGTATATATATATATATATATATGTGTGTGTGTATAAGTGTCTGGTGAGTGTATGTATATATATATATATATATATATATATATATATATATATATATATATATATATATGTATATATATATATATATATATATATATATATATATATATATATATATATGTGTGTGTGTGTGTGTGTGTGTGTGTGTGTGTGTGTGTGTGTGTGTGTATAAGTGTCTGGTGAGTGTGTGTATGTATATATATATATATATATATATATATATATATATATATATATAGGTTTTGAGAGATAGCCGTGTCAATTATACTCAGAGGTTTCAGGTAATGCTGAGTAAGTGCTATGGGTAGACCAAAGTTAAGCTCGAGGTTCGGTGGTGATGCGAATCAGGGGTCCGACGTAGGTCATATATCAGGGTGTGAATATAAGGATTTACGTTTCGTAATGATATTAAAAAATCAAGACTATGTACAATATATAACATTTATAAATAGAATGTCTTACAGCTATTTCCAGGATATTTATTATATCCCTTCATCGGAGACGGTGTGAGAGAATGATTAAGCAATACTTAAGTTTTGTTGAGATAGTAAATAGAGAGTGAATGTAGGGATATTGTATTTGTAAATCCATTGTTTAGGCAGAATGGTATACATATAAGATTCCAATACCTTGTGATTAAAATCCAACTTTAAAGGATTGCGTTTTCAATCTAAGAACAAGAAATATCAACCAAATACCTGATACGCAAAGGGGTAGAAATGTAGGAGAAGCAGTAAAATATGACAATCGATGCAGATTTTGTGGAGTTAACACCGAAGATGGTACACATATCAGAAGCAATTCTCCGAAAATGTCATCACGGCTTTATCTACCGTGAGATGTTATTGTAGCTAGGGCACTTTATAAAATAATTCATCGGAAGGAGAAATCCGAGGACAGCGAAATAAGACCCCACAGTATGGTAGAAACCACTCATAATAAAAAGGAGTCCTGTTCAAATGTCCCAATGAAGATTTCAATGAAATGCAAGCACAGCAGACCTGATATAATGATTTGGGATAGAGAAGAATAACTGTGTACAGTTGTTGAAATTAGCTGCGCGGCGGATGTTAACATAAAGTTGAAGATCAGTGAAAACGAGAATATTTACGCTGAACTATTAAGAAATCTGCAATTACTGTATCCAGATTACAAGTTCAGGTTTATACCTGTAATTATTGGGGTCCTGGAGTATGTAACACACTGCCTAAATACCAATCTTGAGAAATTAGTCTTCTCAAAACCAGAAAGGAGAAAGCTAATTCGAAGGCTACAGATCGAATCCATCACTAGAACTGTTAAAATCTGTAAAACGTTCCAGAGGTTTGTCATTTAAACATATATGAACATGTCTAGATATACAGAAATATGCCTGAGAATACATACGTAAAACAAAACATACAAATCTGCACATATATATACATGCAAACAAAGACACTATCTTGTTGATGTTGAAATTCCGATGAAGGTGCCTTGGACCTAGTTTAGGAACCGGCTCTTTCTGTATTGGCAAGAAATCTTGAAATAAAACTGAACAATCACATACATATACACTGCCTTTATACTAATCGTAAGAAATTAGACTCTTCAAAACCATAAGGGTGAAAGCAGATTCGAAGACCAGCTATCTAAAACATCCTTGGAACTATAAAAATCTTTGAAACTTTCCAGAAGTTTATCATTTAAGTATATATGAGCTTGTCTAGATATGCGAGTATATGCTTGACAAGCCATATACATAAAACAAAACATATAAATCTGTGCGTATATATATGTACATACATTCCTATATACATAAATACCTTGTTGATGTTGAAATTTCAGTTTAGAAATCGGCTCTTTCTCCATTGGCAAGAAATCTTTGAAAAAATAGGAAGAATGACATACACACGTACATACAAGTATACACGCATACATATATACGTACATAGATACACACATACATACATGCATACATACACACATACATACATGCATACATACATACATACATACATAGATGTGTGTATGTGTGTCTCAGTGTGAGCCATTGTCTTAGATTTTAGTTGTCGTGTTCATCTCTTTATATATTTTGTTTCATATGAATGTGCAAAGTGAGTTCTTGTATGTAACTGTGTGTATGTGTATGTTTGTATCTGTGTGTGTGTGCATGCCTCAACGTATGTATGTATCATCAATTATGTTTATCATGTTTCTCAAAAATATATTAAAGTTATAAATTTTTATAGGGTATTCAAGCCGTAAATTTCCAGTCTCTATTCTCATTTTAATTTCAACAATTATATCGTAATATTGCCATAATCTATATTAGAAATGTATTGACACCGTGAAATAAAAACGGAGAAAACAAACAATAATATTCAATAACTGTTTATTAATATAAAAACATGAGCGTTAACATATTTAATGATATATCATTAAAAATGATTTGTACAAATAAATATGCTGTGAGAGAAAACAATATTATTACTGGAACCAAGATTAGGCACCGTAGTATCGATATTATTCTAAACGCATCAGTAGAGCACAACTTTCACAATACTTGCTGAAGCTTGCATAATATTTTAATAAAAACAAGTATTTCTAACGTATTAAATTATATATTTCAAAGTATATTTCAAAGTATACGTGAGAAAAAAAAATAGAAACCACTTGTATCTTGCTTGAAGAATTTTGAGGTGATTTTTTTTTTTAATTTAGAAAAGAGTCACTTTCCAACTTTACTTCAAATGATAAACATTTTAAATAAAATACAATTACTTTCCTTCGTATTCTTTGCAATTAATTGCTCTGAAGTCAACAGTTCAAACAAATATAGTTTGATGGTAATGGTGTAAACCATTAAAAAACATACGCAAGACTAAATTCCCTCGATATTTTAATAAAAACAAGTATTTCTAACGTATTAAATTATATATTTCAAAGTATACGTGAGAAAAAAAAATAGAAACCACTTGTATCTTGCTTGAAGAATTTTGAGGTGATTTTTTTTTTAAATTTAGAAGAGAGTCACTTTCCAACTTTACTTCAAATGATAAACATTTTAAATAAAATACAATTACTTTCCTTCGTATTCTTTGCAATTAATTGCTCTGAAGTCAACAGTTCAAACAAATATAGTTTGATGGTAATGGTGTAAACCATTAAAAAACATACGCAAGACTAAATTCCCTCGATATTTTAATAAAAACAAGTATTTCTAACGTATTAAATTATATATTTCAAAGTATACGTGAGAAAAAAAAATAGAAACCACTTGTATCTTGCTTGAAGAATTTTGAGGTGATTTTTTTTTTAAATTTAGAAAAGAGTCACTTTCCAACTTTACTTCAAATGATAAACATTTTAAATAAAATACAATTACTTTCCTTCGTATTCTTTGCAATTAATTGCTCTGAAGTCAACAGTTCAAACAAATATAGTTTGATGGCAATGGTGTAAACCATTAAAAAACATACGCAAGACTAAATTCCCTCGATATTTTAATAAAAACAAGTATTTCTAACGTATTAAATTATATATTTCAAAGTATACGTGAGAAAAAAAAATAGAAATCACTTGTATCTTGCTTGAAGAATTTTGAGGTGATTTTTTTTTTAAATTTAGAAAAGAGTCACTTTCCAACTTTACTTCAAATGATAAACATTTTAAATAAAATACAATTACTTTCCTTCGTATTCTTTGCAATTAATTGCTCTGAAGTCAACAGTTCAAACAAATATAGTTTGATGGCAATGGTGTAAACCATTAAAAAACATACGCAAGACTAAATTCCCTCGATATTTTAATAAAAACAAGTATTTCTAACGTATTAAATTATATATTTCAAAGTATACGTGAGAAAAAAAAATAGAAACCACTTGTATCTTGCTTGAAGAATTTTGAGGTGATTTTTTTTTTTAATTTAGAAAAGAGTCACTTTCCAACTTTACTTCAAATGATAAACATTTTAAATAAAATACAATTACTTTCCTTCGTATTCTTTGCAATTAATTGCTCTGAAGTCAACAGTTCAAACAAATATAGTTTGATGGCAATGGTGTAAACCATTAAAAAACATACGCAAGACTAAATTCCCTCGATATTTTAATAAAAACAAGTATTTCTAACGTATTAAATTATATATTTCAAAGTATACGTGAGAAAAAAAAATAGAAACCACTTGTATCTTGCTTGAAGAATTTTGAGGTGATTTTTTTTTTTAATTTAGAAAAGAGTCACTTTCCAACTTTACTTCAAATGATAAACATTTTAAATAAAATACAATTACTTTCCTTCGTATTCTTTGCAATTAATTGCTCTGAAGTCAACAGTTCAAACAAATATAGTTTGATGGTAATGGTGTAAACCATTAAAAAACATACGCAAGACTAAATTCCCTCGATATTTTAATAAAAACAAGTATTTCTAACGTATTAAATTATATATTTCAAAGTATACGTGAGAAAAAAAAATAGAAACCACTTGTATCTTGCTTGAAGAATTTTGAGGTGATTTTTTTTTTAAATTTAGAAGAGAGTCACTTTCCAACTTTACTTCAAATGATAAACATTTTAAATAAAATACAATTACTTTCCTTCGTATTCTTTGCAATTAATTGCTCTGAAGTCAACAGTTCAAACAAATATAGTTTGATGGTAATGGTGTAAACCATTAAAAAACATACGCAAGACTAAATTCCCTCGATATTTTAATAAAAACAAGTATTTCTAACGTATTAAATTATATATTTCAAAGTATACGTGAGAAAAAAAAATAGAAACCACTTGTATCTTGCTTGAAGAATTTTGAGGTGATTTTTTTTTTAAATTTAGAAAAGAGTCACTTTCCAACTTTACTTCAAATGATAAACATTTTAAATAAAATACAATTACTTTCCTTCGTATTCTTTGCAATTAATTGCTCTGAAGTCAACAGTTCAAACAAATATAGTTTGATGGCAATGGTGTAAACCATTAAAAAACATACGCAAGACTAAATTCCCTCGATATTTTAATAAAAACAAGTATTTCTAACGTATTAAATTATATATTTCAAAGTATACGTGAGAAAAAAAAATAGAAATCACTTGTATCTTGCTTGAAGAATTTTGAGGTGATTTTTTTTTTAAATTTAGAAAAGAGTCACTTTCCAACTTTACTTCAAATGATAAACATTTTAAATAAAATACAATTACTTTCCTTCGTATTCTTTGCAATTAATTGCTCTGAAGTCAACAGTTCAAACAAATATAGTTTGATGGCAATGGTGTAAACCATTAAAAAACATACGCAAGACTAAATTCCCTCGATATTTTAATAAAAACAAGTATTTCTAACGTATTAAATTATATATTTCAAAGTATACGTGAGAAAAAAAAATAGAAACCACTTGTATCTTGCTTGAAGAATTTTGAGGTGATTTTTTTTTTTTAATTTAGAAAAGAGTCACTTTCCAACTTTACTTCAAATGATAAACATTTTAAATAAAATACAATTACTTTCCTTCGTATTCTTTGCAATTAATTGCTCTGAAGTCAACAGTTCAAACAAATATAGTTTGATGGCAATGGTGTAAACCATTAAAAAACATACGCAAGACTAAATTCCCTCGATATTTTAATAAAAACAAGTATTTCTAACGTATTAAATTATATATTTCAAAGTATACGTGAGAAAAAAAAATAGAAACCACTTGTATCTTGCTTGAAGAATTTTGAGGTGATTTTTTTTTTAAATTTAGAAAAGAGTCACTTTCCAACTTTACTTCAAATGATAAACATTTTAAATAAAATACAATTACTTTCCTTCGTATTCTTTGCAATTAATTGCTCTGAAGTCAACAGTTCAAACAAATATAGTTTGATGGCAATGGTGTAAACCATTAAAAAACATACGCAAGACTAAATTCCCTCGATATTTTAATAAAAACAAGTATTTCTAACGTATTAAATTATATATTTCAAAGTATACGTGAGAAAAAAAAAATTGAAACCACTTGTATCTTGCTTGAAGAATTTTGAGGTGATTTTTTTTTTTAATTTAGAAAAGAGTCACTTTCCAACTTTACTTCAAATGATAAACATTTTAAATAAAATACAATTACTTTCCTTCGTATTCTTTGCAATTAATTGCTCTGAAGTCAACAGTTCAAACAAATATAGTTTGATGGCAATGGTGTAAACCATTAAAAAACATACGCAAGACTAAATTCCCTCGATATTTTAATAAAAACAAGTATTTCTAACGTATTAAATTATATATTTCAAAGTATACGTGAGAAAAAAAAATAGAAACCACTTGTATCTTGCTTGAAGAATTTTGAGGTGATTTTTTTTTAAAATTTAGAAAAGAGTCACTTTCCAACTTTACTTCAAATGATAAACATTTTAAATAAAATACAATTACTTTCCTTCGTATTCTTTGCAATTAATTGCTCTGAAGTCAACAGTTCAAACAAATATAGTTTGATGGCAATGGTGTAAACCATTAAAAAACATACGCAAGACTAAATTCCCTCGATATTTTTTCTATATTCAGAATTTAGTTATAGTTAATTTAAAGTTTAAGAACAAACTGCAAATTCCCAACCAAACTAAAAGCGTGTATTCATTAGACTGTAATCTAACCACCAGAAATGTAATGGTACCGGAAATAAATTTTCGAATTTGATATTGTTTTACTGCTATGTTATTTCAATTCATTTGTTGTCTTTCTTTACATATTTCTTAAATTCTTTCTTTCTTTTGCGTATCAAAATTTTCCACTGATTATATGAAACTTTTCTACCTTCAAGTTAGTTTCCTTCTACGTATTTTTATATAAACTACAATACATACTCTGACAGAAGTTGGTTTTTCAACGGTTATTATAGTTAAAACATTATTCTTTTTTCTTATAATGCATTTTGCTTAGTTTTCACTTCCAGCGTAAATAAAAGATTATCGTGAAAGCTGTTCTACACATCTCTTATACTGTGTGGACGTAAATTACTATTGTATTCAAGCACACTCCCATACACAGATACCTGCATATATATATAAATATATATATATATTTATATATATATATATATATACATATATATATATACTCAAACAAACGCATATTCATTCATACGCAGCTACACACTCACACACAGACACACACACACGCACGCACGCACGCACACACACAAGCATACACACACATTCACATATAATCAAGCCCACATACTGGCATACATGTGCCTATGCGTGTGGGAGCGTTTGTTTTACTGTATATACGGATATGCGCCTAAAGATACGCTGCCTATGTCTATATATGTTAGTGTGTGATGATGTTTCTCTCACTATGGCCTAAATGTTATTTATGTTTGTGTGTGTGTGAGTGTGTGTGTGCGTGTGTGTGTGTTGTGCGTGTGCTTATGTATGTGTGTGTTACGACACTGGCGACTAGTTTAATTAAGTTATCGCGTATTTCCATATGTTCAAACTATGTTCAAAGTTGATGATAGATTACAGCTTGAGATCAGAGTCAATGATTGAGTAGGTTTCTGTCGAAGCATTATCCAAGGTAGAAAAGTGGCTACATAAAACTGAAGTCTGTTTCTTTACATCCAATAACAATGCATTTCTTGTTTGTACTACTGATTTAAGGAACGAAAACAGATTTCATAGGGGTGACAGTGCATCTTAAATACTGCCCACATGGTAAATCGGCAAATATTACAAAATTAGCATTAGCTTTAATGCAATAACCAGATTATGTTCAGCTACAACTAGTTTTCCAATAACACGTAGTCTGTGAACCCTCAACTAACAATGAAGTTGTGCCGTTAGAAGCTTGGTTCCAAACATTCGATTGCACTTCAGGGTTCAGTCCTATTTTGCATGGCACCTCGGGCAAGTGACTTCTACTATAGCCTTCAACCGACGAAAGCTTCGTAAATAGATGTTAGACAGAAGCTGAAAGAAGCCCGTCGTGGGTGCGCTTTTCCATAACACACCACCCGCACCCAACGAGGACTGCTTCACTGACCTGGGCCGACGACCATCCCAGTGGACGCCTGCTCCTGGCCAGTTCCAAGCAGTTGATCTTTTCGCGGGCGCCTGCCAACGCGCTGTGGGCCGGTTTAACTTTTCCAGGCGTCCCTCTCGACTCAACATCTCCCCAGCCGAACTCTCGGCCCTTCGATCCCTCCGATGCCGCACGGACATCATCATAAAACCGCCTGATAAGGGTGGAGCCGTGGTGGTATGGCGCGCGGACCTCTACAAGGCCGAAGCTCTCCGTCAACTTCGAGATACCTCATTCTACCGCCCTCTGCCCTCCGACCCCACGCCCAGCTACCAACAGACTGTGTCCTCCACTATCCATGACCTCATCCTCTCCTCCTGTCTCCCCGCCACCGCCTCCAACCTTATTGTTCGCACCCCACGCACCCCCACCATTTACTTCCTCCCCAAGATCCATAAACCGAACAACCCTGGCCGCCCCATCGTCTCCGCCTGCAACTGCCCCACCGAGCTTATCTCAAAATACCTAGACCGTGTCCTCGCCCCCCTAGTGGCTTCTCTCCCTTCCCACATTCATGACACTAACCACGCGCTTCGTCTATTCAACTCTTTCTCTTTCCCTCCCGGCCCTTCTAAGCTTCTCTTCACTCTAGACATCCAGAGCCTCTATACAGTGATCCCCCACGACGAGGGGCTGCGTGCCCTGAAGTTTTTTCTAGACCAACGCCCCAATCCACAACCCGACACCTCCACACTCATTCGTCTGGCCGAACTTGTCCTATCTCTCAACTGCTTCTCGTTCGCGGGAGATATCTACCAGCGACTCGGGAGTGGCCATGGGGACGAGAATGGGCCCCAACTACGCGAACCTCTTCGTTGGTTATGTTGAGGCCCAAATATTCTCCAGTTTCACTGGTCCTAATCCCGAACTATACGGTCGGTATATCGACGACTGTATCGGTGCCACCTCACTCTCCCGCGAACATCTTGACTCGTTCCTCTCTTTCGTTCAGTCTTTCCATCCTGCCCTCCACTTCTCCTGTACTGTCTCTGACACCTCTGTCTCCTTTCTCGACATTTCGGTCAGCATCCTCCACTCCGCCCTTAGCACCTCCATCCACTGCAAACACACAGACTCACACTCCTATCTCAACTTCTCCTCCTCCCACCCTAGACACACCAAACTTTCCATCCCCTATTCCCAATTCCTCCGTCTACGCAGACTTTGTAGCGACAACCATGACTTTGAGACTCAGTCTCAACTCATGGCTCACCACTTTAGCCTGCGAGGATATCCACCCACCACCATCCACACCGCCCTTACCAGAGCACGTTCTGTTGACCGTGCATCTGCACTCTCCCCCCGAACTCGCCCTGCCGTTTCCCGCCTCCCTTTTCCCCTCACCTACCATCCCACCACCCTACCCCTCCAACGCTCCATTCTCCGAGCTTTTCGGCGCCTCCAGTCCAACCCCTCCACCTCCCACATCTTCCCTAATCGACCCCTCCCCTCCTTCAAACGAGCCCACAACCTACGGGACCTCTTGCTCCACAGCTTCTTTCCCAACCCAACCTCCCAACTTGGCTCGTTCCCCTGCTCCCGCCCACGCTGCCGCACTTGCCCTTACCTCTCCAACACCACCCTCCTCACCAGCACCCATCACCGACCCTATCACATCACCGACTCCTTCACCTGCACTTCTACCAGCCTCATCTATTGCCTCTCCTGCTCTCTCTGCCATTCTCGGTACATCGGACAAACGGGGCGCCGCCTGGCCGACCGATTCGCGGAACACCTCCGAGACATCAACGTTGGTAATGACACCCCGGTGTCACGCCACTTCCGCTCTGCCGGCCACTCCTTGCAGCAACACCTGTCTGTGTTTGGATTGTCCATGCACAGGGGCCATCCGGACTCTCGTTTGCGCCGTGAACAGGGATTGGTCTTCTCCCTCCGCTCCTTTGCGCCACATGGGCTCAACTCCGCTCCCCTCTTCATCTAACCCCCTCCTCCTGTCTCTCTCCCCCACCCTCCCTCCTACCACCCATCTCTCCCCCCACCTCCCCTCCTGCTCCGACTCCTACTTCTTTGTACGTCTCTTCACCTCTCTTCACTCCTACTTCTCTTCCTACTTTCTCTTCATTCCTACTTCTCTCCACTCCGACTTCACTTCCCACTTCTCTTCCTACTTCTCTTCACTCCTACTTCTCTTCACTCCAACTTCTCTTCCTTCTTCTCTTCACTCCTACTCTTTCTCTCCTCTCTCTTATTCTCTCCTCTCTCTTACTCTCTCTCACTCTCTTCTCTCGTACTCCCCCCTCTCTCACTCTTACTCTCTACACTCTTACTCTCTTACTCTCTCACCTTTACTCTCTCACTCTCTTCTCTCTTTCCCTCTCTCTCACTCTCTCTCACTCTTACTCTCTACATTCTTACTCTCTTACTCTCTCACCCTTACTCTCTCACCCTTACTCTCTCACTCTCTTCTCTCTTTCCCGCTCGCTCACTCTCTTTCTCTTTCTCTCTTTCTCTTTCTCTCTTTCTCTCCCCCATACCCCTCTTCCCTATCTCCCACTCTCTTCTCTCTCACTCTCTTCTCTCTCATTCTCTTTCTCTTCCTCTCTTTCTCCCCCCATACCCACCTTCCCCCACCTTCCTCCTCTCTCTCCCCCATACCCACCTTCCCCCTCTCTCAATCCACCTTCCCTCTCTTATACCCACCCTCTCTCCTCTCTTTCTCTCCCCTCCCATACCCATCTTCCCCCTCTTCCCCCTCTCTTACATCCACCTTCCCCTTCCCCCTTCATCGTCAACACCCCCTCATAAGCTCATCCCACCACACCCCAACACACTCCTACTCTACCTTCCCACTCCACCCCATCCAATTCCTTACACCCACCACCCACCCCCTACCCACATACCCCCTACCCACAGACCCCTACCTCTACCCCACCCTCAGCCTAACCCACACTCCACCCATGCATTCCCCACCTCCCAACACCCTCACATCACACCACACCAATACCCTCGCATCACACTACAACTGACCATTTTCACACTACATACAACTGACCCCATTTTCACACTACATACGTCAAGATCACCAGCATTCTATCTCCCACACACAGCCCCTCGTTCTTCGATCACCGTTTGTTATCTCCCCCTTTTCTTAGCTCTCCTGAAAAAAGAATTTCTAACTTCCGGTTAGCCATTGTTATGATCAGCCATTATTATGATTGACCGTTGACTGGACACTATTCAATTTTTTTTCTCCGTGTTTTTCTCCTTGTCTCCGTATTCTTTCTGTTGAAGAGCGTAGCTCGAAACGTCAAAGACTTTCCGTATTCCCAAGCGTCATACTAATACATCCTTTTGTTATTTACACCACCTGTCCTCGTCTGTTGTTGTTTTTTCTTATATTCTCCCGTATATATGGATATGTGTGTGTGAGTGAGTGAGAGGGAGAGGGCGTGAGCGGGTTTGTGCATGTATGTGTATATGTACGTGCACGTATGCCTATATCAATGTGCATTTATTTTAAGTTTCTGTTTGTCCCCCACAGTTAGTCTTAATATATTTTCGTGCCCGTAATTTAGCAGTTCGGCAAAAGCGACCGAAAGAATAAGTACCAGACTTTACAAAATAACTATTGTAGTCTATTTCTTCGATTAAACCCCTCAGTGTGGTACCTCAGTTAAATGAGTGAAACAAACCAAAGATAAATCATAAAAATATGTTTTTAGCATTTTCGAGGCCAGAAATGTGCCTTTATGTAAACTTCAGTATTGTTTCGTCGAACTAAATATGTATTTAATGCTTATAATTAACGTGACTCTTGACATTAAATACCCGCTGAAACCATTAGAACTAGTTTATATTTCGAAGTTACACAGGTCTAGATAGACGATTTATTGAGCACTGCATTATCTAACATTTATTTTTCAATGAGACATTGTTGTATAAACGCAATAGACTGCAATTTCAGGCAGAGAAAGCGATCAGGTAGAGACTCCTTTGATCAATGGCGTACTTAAATAGCGTATATATGTACGTAAGTATGTATGTATGCATGTATGTATGAATGTATGTAAGTACGTACGTTTATCTGTTTATATGTGTATGTGTATATGTGTGTATGTATGTATCTTCATATATAAGTATGTATAAATGTATGTATGTATGTATGTATGTATGTATGCATGTATGTATCAATGCCAGCTATCAGATGTTTCCCCTTTATATATATATTACTAAGTGTCTATGGAACATCAAACGCTTTCTAATTCGTTTGTAGATGAAAACTATAAACAATATAACTATTGGTATTGAATATTAATGAATCTTTCCCCCACCCAACACTTGGGTTACATATATAAATAGAAATTAATTCTAGTTTCAATAACAAAAAACTAATAAGAAGAATGAAAATTAAATTGAATATCATTTGAGCTATTTACTTGGTTACATCTCCATAAGTCTACTCTTGAAGTGCGCATCGAAATATCTGGAAATTAAATGTCATCAAAAAAATCGATGAGTGTAAATAGTGTGTGATGGCAAGACCAAAATCAGAACTCGAATCTTACATTTTTCTACACCTTTAACAGCCATTGATTTTGTTTTCCTTTTTTTTTTTCTTAGCTTTCCTTTGTGTTTTTTTGATATGGCGGAAATCTATTTCAATATATTTATTTATCAGATTTCACTTTGCAATGAATGAGTTTTCACCACTGCGCCGCGCTCTATCCTGAGGCAAAGCAAAGGTAATATTTTGACTGTGTAAGCATTTTCATGAATTTGTCCAAAACGCCCACCCTTCTTTACAGACATTTATTTAGCCTGTGCTTTATATGTTCTGAGGGATATAAAGATTTCCTCTCTCAAGTCTCAACTTACTCAGGTTGCTGGAAAATTGGAAATGTGTTTCGTATGTAAACCATAAGTAAATGAGTCCTGTGTATTACATGTAATAATAAGATAGACACAGGGTTTACTAACTCATTTTGCCTCAACATTATAACAGACTATCGTATATATTTAAAATCATTCTTTCATTTTTTATCCTCAACTTGTTTCAGTCATTGGACTGCAGTTATGCTGGGGTACCGCCTTGAAGTACTATTAGTCGAATGTATCGGCTCCAGTATTTCTTTAGGTAGATAGATAGATAGATAGATAGATAGAAACAGAGACAGGGAGAAAGAGACAGAGAGAGAGAGAGAGAGAGTGTGTGTGTGTGTGTGTGTGTGACAGACAGACAGATAGACAGACTGATAGATAGATAGATAGATAGATAGATAGATAGATAGATAGATAGATAGATAGATAGATAGATAGATAGATTAGAGACACGTATTCTCTGTATAGAATACACTACGTAGTGCTGAAGAGATTTGAACTTCAGCAGGTAGAGAAGTAAATGTAAGGACAAGCAAGATAGGCAAGTCGATATGCAAAAAAATATAAAATTTATTTCATACAAAAAATGTATATACATATGCATATAAAAATGTCCGACTTAAACAGAGCATAAATGACATTAGGAATTAAAGGGATTGTTTTTTATATGCATACATATGTACATTTGTTTGTATTAAATGTTTTTAATATTGTTTGTATATCCATTTGCCTTATTTCTCCTTACATTTACTCATATATATATATATATATATATATATATATATATATATACAGAGGGTAAAAATTAATAATTAATTAATAATTAGTAATTTCACAAAGTAGTCCGGTGTGTTAAAACCATCATTGGTAAATTCATATAAACATAATTAAAATTTATGGTTTAGCAGGCATTGCTTCCCCATACACCGAAAATTAGAAATAGCAGCCAAAAACTGCTATTTGGTAGAAAGATAGTAGTTTTGGGTGCTATTTCTAATTTTCGGTGTGTGGTGAAGCAATGCCTGCTGAACCCTAATTTTTAATTATATATAGAGAGAGAACACAAAGGGTCATGTTTGATATATTCTCTCACCTCTGCTACTATCTGGCATATACAGGTGCTTACACGTATCAAGTATTCCCTCTAAACTTATATTACCTATACATATATGTGTGTGTGTGTGTTTGTACAAATATATATATCTATATATATATATATATATATATATATATATATATATATATATATATATATATATATATATATATATATATATATATATACATATATATAATAAAAGAAAGAGAATACACACAGTTTACATCGCTCTAATATACTTCAAATGAAAGAGTACTGTGGTTGTCGACCGATTTTGCTTTCGTTAATCTTAACATTAAAATTACTGTAATTTCACATTTTCATTAGATTTTCTTACATGTTCTTGTATGAAAGGTTGTGAATGAATATACTTGTTGATTCATTCACAAACTTTCATACAAGAGCATGGACGAAAGTCTTTTTGAGAAAATACGATATTACAATAATTTCAATGTTATGATCAGGGAAAGCGAAACCGGTCGACAACCATAATACTCTTTCATTTAAAATATACAAGAACCATGTATACTGTGTGCATTTTCCTTCGAGAATAATCAAAATTCTATTCCTATCTCTTCTTACTATATATATGTGTCTCTTGGTCTGTCTGTCTGTGTGCATGTGTTTCTGTTTGTGTGTGTGTGTTTGTGTATGTGTGTCTGTATGTGTGTGTTTGTATCTGTTTCTGTATGTTTGTGTATTTGTGTGCTTGTGTGTGTGTATGTGTGTGCATGTGTGTGTGAGTGTGTGTGCGTGCGTGCGTGCGTGCGTGCATGTGTGTGTACATCGGTGTTCTTTGAGTTTGCGTCTACAAACTCCACTCGCAAGGCTTTGTTCAGCCCGAGGCAAAAGTAGAAACACTCTCTCCCAAAGTGAAACGCAGTGGGCCTGTATCGGTCCTTTAAATACAATGTACCTGATGTTTAATTTTCTTATCTTCATTATTTAGATCCAAATCACCATTGATAGTGTTGATTTATGACAGACGTTCCAGTCGTTACATCCCGTCTTTATATCAGAGAGTAAACTATCCAATGTACCTTTCAGCTTTTGATGGTTTTGTTATTTAACTGATGATCAGCTATTACTGAACGAACATATGATACTAGCTATAACAATCTGGCTCTTATATCGACTATTCTACATCTAAACCTACATTATTTGATGTTTGTATGATAGGCGTAAATTAAATATTTGACCGCTACGTCTAGATGGTCAAACGACTACTTAGAATCCTAGTTATTTAACTTGTATCTTTCATACATTAAGTGGAGAGAAAGCAAGTTATCCTCTCAGTAGAAACTTCCACGGTAAAATAATATTTTTTGTAAGAAACCTGTATTTTTGCTCTATGATTGCACATGTAGATACAATGCAGAAGTACGTTCTTTTGTCCACTGACAGCAAAATTCGAGAAATTGATAAAAACGATTCATTTACGCATTGTGGTACTCCGTATCACATACATTGTCGAATACCGTATAACATCCCGTATCACAGGCCTCTGTAGGCAACGAAGGTGCCTCTGCTCAATGATTGAGCCTACTAAAAAGGAAATGTTTCTCGTATCTTAAATAGAGTCCTCCATGCATAATACCTGAACATCAGACGGAATGGTCACACACAGAATGTCTT
>NC_142929.1:147347046-147357046 GCF_046866305.1 Octopus bimaculoides | reverse complement strand
AACAGCTTCCGTCACATGCCAGGGAGAAAAGATAGAAGTAGTTGATAGCTTCCGTTACCTATGCGACCAAGTTAGTAGCGGGGGTAGATGCTTTGAGTGCGTAGCTGCTAGAATAGGAATAGCCTGGGCAAAGTTAAGAGAGCTCATACCTCTACCGATAACAAAAGGCCCCTCACTCAGAGTGACAGGTAGATTGTATGACCCATGTGTGCGAACAGCCATGTTACACAGCAGTGAAAGATGGGGTGTGACTGCTGAGGACATGCGGAAGCTTGTAAGGAATGAAGCTAGTATGTTCCACTGGATGAGTAATGTCAGTGTGCATACACGACAGAGTGTAATCCCCCTGCGAGAAAAGTTGGGCATAAGAAGCATCAGAATTGCTGTGCAAAAGAGACGACTCCGCTTGTATCGTCATGTCTTGCTTATGGATAAGGACAGTTCTGTGAAAATTGTCAAACCCTAACAGTGGAGGGAACTTGTGAAGGAGGTAGACCCAGGAAGATCTGGGATGAGGTGCCTCACGGAAGGAGAGACAAGCGACCGAGACCTTTGCAGATATGATGTGCTTGAGAAGACCTAGTAAGCGGTTTCGATTCCCAGACCGGGCGTTGTGAGTGTTGTGAGCTCCACGAGACTCCGGCAGATGTAGGCAAACCCTGCTGTACTCATTCACCACAACTTTCTCTCACTCTTACTACCGGTTTCTGTTGTGCCTGTAATTAAAAAAGGCCAGCCTTGTCACTCTGTGTCACGCTGAATATCCACGAGAACTACAATAAGGGTACACGTGTGTGTGGAGTGCTCAGCCAGTTGCACGTTAATTTCCCGAGCAGGCTGTTCCGTTGGTCGGATCAACTGGAACCTTCGTCGTCGTAAGCGACGGAGTGCCAACAACAACATATATATATATATATATATATATATATATATATATATATATATATATATATATATATGTATATATATATATATATTAGTTTATGTATATATTAATATTATCTCAGTTATTAAAACCTTTGATAATTTAAATATGTTAATAGTTACCAGAGCTCTCATTTATTTTGAAACATGTGTTGGAATTAAATGAACTTTTATTTATATGCGTTTTGCTCCATTTATTATTATTATTATTATATGTGTGTGTGTGTGTGTGTGTGTGTGTGTGTGTGTGTGTGTGTGTGTGTGTGTGTGTGTATGTGTGTATGTATGTATGTATGTTTGTATATGCATAGCTAGATAGATCGATAGACAGATGGTTTCATAATACATACATATACTCACGCATTTTGGTGCATATGTAAATGTGTTTATCTGTCTGTATTCGTATGTTAATATACATATATACGTATATATTTATATCTATATAGATACGTGTATATAAAGAGAGATAGCGAGAGAGAGGGACATATACATATTTATAGGCACTTACATACAAATATATACATATATTTTACACACATGACACATTCACACACATATATATATTCCCTATTCATATCTGGTGATTTTGCCGTGGCTCGAATTTACCGGTCTTTTCACATAACTTGATTTTGTAGGTAGAGATTGAAACATTTCTATTGCCGGTCGGAATTCATGCTAACACCAACGTAAAGCCTTGTTTTGATTTCTATCTATAGGAATATTTCCTCTGACGAGACGAATGGATCCCTTACAGGGACCCTAACGTCGAAATTGCAATATGGAATTAACCAGTTATTTCCAAGTTGTGGATTCTATTTGTCATATCACCCGAAGAGAGCTTTTTTATCATGAGGAGAAATAATATGAGTGGTATAATGGCTTTATAGCGGTTTTGGCTGCTATGTTTAACCCTCTTAGTTCATAATTATAAACGTTTTTCTTCTTTATATTTTATGATAGCATGTTTGGCCATTCATATATTCATAAATAATCTTAATTATTTATAATATATCCTCCATATGTTTTTACATTACTTTCTACTTATATGTGTGTATGTATGTGTGTGTGTGAACGTCATTACAAGCGTGTTTTGAGGGCGATAATTACCCTTCATATTTTGCAAATAAAACGTAACGTAATCGCATTCCACTTTCTTATAATTCGATATAGTACCATGTACATTATGTAAAATTCAGGCCACTATCATATTCGTATTTCGACTTTAATTGGACTTTTCTCCTTTAAGCAGTTCACAGTAATATACAAACACACTTACAGGTATATCATACCTACACGCTCATACACTCTCACATATTTTGTGTGTGTGTGTCTGTGTGTGTGTGTGTGTGTGTGTGTGTGTGTGTGTGTGTGTGTGTGTGTGTGTGTGTGTGTGTGTGTGATTTCGTCAGTTAGTTCGTATTTCTACACGTAATTGGGATTTTGAGGATTTTGTAAGTTGGATTCCTTACGGTAACTTGTAGTTTTCTTCGAGCGTAAGAAACTACTGGATAACATAACATTAAGCAAATGAAGCTGATTTATCATAAAGGACGGTAGTGGGTTCGCAGATGGAGGTAAGTTAAAAACAATTATTGAGCAATAGTAGTGCCTGGGGTAATACGTTACAGACTTTAGTTCCGCTTCTGTACATTCTCAGCACAAAACTTGTCAGGGTGTTCGGGGTTGATAAAAGATAAATTATGAGTTAAGAATAGGAGGAATGAGTCACCAAATCTATTCCTCTAAACTTCGGGATTTTTGACTAAGTTTCAAAGCATATATAGTAGCCATTCCATATGCATTCTGTGATTTGAATTCTAATTTAAAGATTCCTTCTCGATCTACTATCAATTTATGACACTATCTAAGATTTATATTTTTACATTGGAATTATTTATTTTATCAATTCTATTAACTATCTCGTTAGCAACTCGTCACTCTACAAACCCGGACGCAAACCACACACACTCATGCTCTTCGGCAGACACACACATTACAGTATATATAAATACATCTATGTACAGGCAATATGTACATACAACAATAAACGTAATGTGACTCCTTTTCACCATTCATCGCATTTTAAAAATTAAATGTATTTCTTTTACTTCTAGCACAGATGACCTTGCATCTGCAGGCATCACTTCAATTAAAGCTATGATTTTGAGGAACCAATTGAGATGGTGTGGCCATATTGTTCGAATGGCAGATGAATGCATGCTGAAACAGCTGTTTTATGATGAGCTTGCAGAGGGGGAAACGTTATCGGTGTAAACCTAAGGTTTAAGGACGGCATAATGACTACTATGAAGTCACTTGAAATGGTTCCAGAAGATATAGAAAACCTTGCTTCGGATTGAGTTGGATGGCGAACAAAGTTGTGGAGTCGACTGAAAACATGCGAAGAGGCCAGGATAACGCAAGTAAGACTCAAAAGAGATCTAAGGAAGAATATAACGATCGAGAAGGTAAATGAAAATGTCCTTATTGTGAGCACAGTCTGTGACAGACCATACCTGTCTTTTGCTGGCCTCAGATCTCATCTGCGAACGCATGGAAAACGATCTTCCACCAACTGCCTATGTGTCTGTGCACACCTTTGAATGCAATGTATGCCAGAAGGTTTGAAAATCAAACGGAGGACTCAAAAGTCATTTTTAGATCCACAAAGAGCAGAACTTATCTGCAGGTTTTGGTGGTCCAAATCGGAGATGCAATCTATGTGGTTATCTTTTCAGAACATTGTCTGGTTTAAAGAAAGCAGACCACATGCCATGATGGTGCTAAGGTACGGGAAGTGTTCAATTTCTGCATAAGGAGTAAACAACCACGATATATATATATATATATATATATATATATATATATATATATATATATATATATATATATATATATATATATATATATATATATATAATTAATATAATGTGGTAAAAATTCGATATTAATTAATATCAATTTAATACCAGGAAACTAGCACATTAAAAGAATCAAAAGGCTCTTGAAAAACTTTTTTCGAGATCCTAAAAAGATTATAGTACTTGTGTATATAAGATTGACCAGTGACCGGTCTGTCAAAATGCTAGAAGAAGCTCACTTAAAAAAAATCTCAAATACGGATTCAGCGGAGCAAAAACAGGCGGGCTAGACCAGTGAAAATTGTACATACCTAGATTATCTGCAGACTATAGTTTCAAAATCAACATTTTCAAAATAAAAATGTCTATTTATCTTCAGTACAGATTGCCGATATTTTTACAATCGAACAGAATCTCGTGCTAGTTGTCTTCAACTAGTGAAAGCGTGCACGTGATTCTATCCATTATAAAGATTAAAATTCAAAAGTCTTAGTTTTGGCGCGCTAAATCCGGAAAATATCTCTGCAGAAAATAATTTCTGCTTTGAGAAATGTGATTATGGTTAATTAATATAATGTGGTAAAAATTCGATATTAATTAATATCAATTTAATACCAGGAAACTAGCACATTAAAAGAATCAGAAGGCTCTTGAAAAAATCTTTTTCGAGATCCTAAAAAGATTTGAGAATCTTTTTAAGTGAGCTTCTTCTAGCATTTTGACAGACCGGTCACTGGTCAATCTTATATATATATATATATATATATATATATATAGGAGCATCCATCGGTTACGACGATGAGGGTCCCAACTGATACAATCAACGGAACAGCTTGCTCGTGAAAATGGCGTGCAAGTGACTGAGCACTCCACAAACATGTATTTCCTTGACGTAGTTCTCAGGGAGATTCAGCGTGACACAGTGTGTGACAAGCTGGACTTTTGACATATATGTACTACTCATTTTTGCCAGCTGAGTGGACTGGAGCAACGTGAAATAAAGCGTCTTGCTCAAAGACACAAGGCGTCCCTAGGAATTGAACTCACGACCTTACGATCGTGAGCCGAATGCCCTAACCACCAAGCCACGCGCCTCCACTATGTACATGCATGCATATATATGTGTGCTTGTGTGTGTGTGTAGACATATATATATATATATATATATATATATATATATATATATATATATATATAAATATATATATATATATATATATATATGTCTATATATGTATCTGTCATCTATATATCAATTTATCTATACCTCTCTTCCTCTCTCTCCCTCTTTCTATTTCTCTTTCTCTTTTTCTCCTCTCTCTCTCTCTCTCTATATATATATATATATATATATATATATATATATATATAACGCATTTTTAAAAAATCCGTTAGCTTGCCTTCCTCGATTTCAGCAGAACGTGTATTCATAGTGACGTATATTGTATGTGGTGATTGACGATTTAAAGTCTATTCTCAGCATATTGGCATAGAAATGTTTCTTTTGCACTTATTTATAATTTTATTTATATATATATATAACACGCATGCATAGGCATATATGTGTGAGAGTATGAGTGGTGTGGGGCGTGTCATAGATGACGTGCAACAAATCAAACAAAAAAATATATTTATATATATATATATATATATCTTGAGCATGTTTATTTGTCAGGGCTATTACTTCCATGTCACTATATGCGCCTGTTTGTGTCCGTTTGTTGTGTGTGTGCGCTTGTATATTTACGTGTGTATGTTTATAAGTATTAATGATCTGCCATATGCGTCATTATTACAGTATACTCCGGCGCAAACATGAGCAGTCTACATGATGAATTATTCGTTCGAGTTCGGCCAGCATTGTATATCACAATTATTATCCTGTGTTACTGCATAACAGTGTGGACTGTCTTTTTTCAATACGATAATTGCGTAGCATAATGATAAATGGAATAGCTACAAAAGTGGATATGAAATATATATGGCGCTCTCGGTATAGTCTACACGACTTATCATGACTGCATTATTCTACACGACTATAACAGACAATAAATTATCATTTAATGTACGCAATACTGAGACCAAAACCTGAATGACATAGCCATATCTTCAGTCAAGACCAACGCTTATCCTGGATCTTTTTTTATTGCTGTCACAGATTCTAAAAATTTTTTAATTCAGTGAAAATTTTCAGATGTGGTTTTATTGACGTAAGGTTTTCACGCCGAGTCAGATTTTGTGATTCCTTTGTTCAGGAAGATGTTTAGAAAATATATTACCCACTTTAGTAAATAAAATTAGGAAGCTGGCATTTTCTGTGTGATAGTTGTTTGTCATAAAATGAAAGCAAAACCATTGTGACGACGAAGTTTTAATAAGTTTTAATGACTATGATCATGTGAAACGTTAGAACCGGCATGTATATAATTTATGAAGGAAAAATTACGATAAAGAAACCAAACTGAACGTTAGAATTAGGGTTTACGGTCTGGATTAGGGATTAGGTTAAGGTTACAGTTTTAGGTTACGGTTTAGTTTTTGAGAAATGGTTAGGGTTTGACTCATCGTCGAAGAAAGTACAAAGGCTAAAAGAAAATGCACGTGGTAGTGATTGTGTTTCGCGCAGTAGCTAATGCTTCGCATGTTACAAAGCAAACCAGTACTTATATGCCTTTGGCTTTTCGATTGACTAAAATTACCCAAAATTAGCAAATTTCAACAGCTATTAACATTTTATTTATTAATTTATAGGAAACATGAATCTCAATTTCAGAATTAGCATATAAAACTCAATCGGTCCATCAAATTTGGAATAAAAGTCAAAACAAATGGAAATCTAACAGAAAACAACCATTCTCCTCTCCAGTTAGAATTTAGAAATGTTAAAGTCAAATGGAAATATTGAAATCTAGTTTACATATGAAATTGTCAGCTAAAGTAAGGTCATTTGTATTACCATAATATGAACAAATTTCGGACCAATATAATTAACTATATCATTTGCTCATACACATGCATCCATGCAAATGTTTATACAAATTAATGTAATATGCCAAAGTTAAGCAAAATTTGTTTCACATTTGAAAGATGTATATTTTTATTCTCGAATGAGACAACTGGGCGTATCTGTTTGGTTGACTGCGATTTATCACGGCCGAGTGAATATTGAAATTGTTTTGGTGTGGATACTTAGCACGCTCACACCTACATAAATCAATACACAACAAAGATAGAGAGAGAGAGAGAGAAAGCGGAGTAGAAAGTCATTACAATTTATTTATTAAACATGGCTGACACAAACACTTTCCCTCACCTCATACACATAAGGACAAAAACTCAGACAAAAACTAAGAGAGAACAAGAGAAACATTAAAATGTATGATAAAAAAATAAATAAGCGTCGAATCATCAGCTCAAACAGCTAAAGCGAAAACGGCTGTGGCAGCATATCTCGTACTTTGATCATTCTATCCCAATGTCATACAAAATTGAATATCGAGTCTTAGATTACTTTGACTACGCGGTGGTTAAAATGGCTTGTGCCGTGTCAATTTTATTATCCATAAGTTCTTGAACCTCATACCCATGTGATTTGCTTACCTCTCTGATTTAATTATACTTATACTGAGCGATTATATCGCTTAGTGTCGTGAGTGATTTTTATGTTTATGTTTGCGAGCGGGAACATAATTTGAGAATCCAAAAAATCATTTTAGGCATATTTGAAATACACAACTTTTTGTTTGGAGGTATGTTGTTGTTTCTGAGAAAGGATCATGCGATTGGCTCCATTGAAATTTTGTTGAGAAAAGGGAGACACTAGCTCTCGGATTGATTCAACCGCAGATTCCTTATCATTCCAATAAAATGAGTGATTAAATCGAATGGAACGAAAGCGAGTCGAGAAGTTTCTGCGATTCGCTCTGGATCTTGACAACGGTGTTAAAACAGCAATATTTGAGCTGCATTTTCCTATTGAGGAAGAGATGGAAGTCCGCAAGTGCTAAAGCTGGTAAATAGGGTGGGTGTGGAAGTGATACCATGTTGTTTTTTTGGCGAGAAACTCAAGAATAAGGTGAGCTTTGTGAAGAATAATCCAATACTTCGCGTTTCACGGTTGCTTTCGCCGAATAGCCTCCCTCAAACGCTTGGAAACAATACAGTAAAACACTCGATTGACGGTCTGGGCCTGGAAGATGAATTCCTGTTGTATTATACCACATTTCCAGGAAAGACGCTCGATCCAGGTCTTCCAGATCGCTCATCATCTTCCAGGGACGTTCTTCTGCTTTTGGAACGTCCGTACCACACGAAGCATTACGTACGACCCTTTGTCTCGTCGTTGTAAACTTGCCGAAACATGCTTAATGTCTCTGTGGGAGACTTCTGAAGCTTAACGCAAAATTTCATGTTGGCTCTTTGTTCCTATCCATGACAAAATTACACACTACAGCATACACGTGATCACAAAAACACAAATTTCACAAATTGCGAAGTAAACACAGCGATTTCACTCAGCACACTGCCTCATGAAGGTCAAACTAGTTCTCATTGCCCACGCAACCGTGTTCTGCCATCTGTTGGCGCGCTACAGAACGAGTCCGGGAAATGTTTGACACCATCTCGTATAGATTATTATTTTAAAAGAATAGCGTTGACCCTGACATCAAAGTTTAATGAAATCACCTTCCACACGTTTAAGGTTAATAACTATGTATTCTACTAAAAGTATTGAATAGCGCTTCAGTTTAATATAAAATTGCGTTTATTATAGTTCGACAGAAAGGAAATATTTATTATTATGTTATATGTATATAGGAAAGACAGAGTTAAAGAGAGAAACTCAAAGTCATTAAAACTTTCGCTGGCGATCATGAGCGGTCAGACTACGTGGTATCTTAATACAAATGGCAATTTGTATAGTTTCGGATGCACCCGTAACTTGTGAGTGAATTTATATAAACACAAACTGAATAGAAACATGTCGTGGAATTGTACTGGAAATTCGAAAAGTACAGATTAGCGCTACATATTATGACACTTCACGGATTTTTCCTCAGAAGTACGAAATAGATGAGGATTATGATAATAATGAGGCATAGGGAAAGGATGGAAGAATGACGGGGCAGGAGGAGGTGTTCGACGAAGACAACGATGTCGAAGAGAAGAAACATAATGGCAACTAACTAGTGTTCTTATATCCTTATTGCCCACAAGGGGTTAAACATAGAGGGGACAAACAAGGACAAGCATAGGGATTAAGTCGATTACATCGACCCCAGTGCGTAGCTGGTACTTAATTTATCGACTCCGAAAGGATGAAAAACAAAGTCGACTTCGGCGGAATTTGAACTCAGAACGTAACGGCAGACGAAATACTGCTAAGCATTTCTCCTGGCGTGCTAACGTTTCTGCCAGTTCACCGCCCAGTGTTCTGCTAAGGACTTTTCTTGTTTGATAGTTGCTCGTTCTGTTTCCCTTTTCTTCCTAATACCATCAGAAGTTCACATTCCGTACATCTTACCAATCGAGAATGCAGTTATATCAGCGAGTGAGGATTTATCACTACACCCATGTATATTACATCTTTCGTGTTATGGAACTACGGAACTGGCAGTAACTTATTGTTATGGACACTCTTGATACTCCAAGTATTTTGCTTCCCTTTTAAAAAAATATTTCGTATTTGAACGTGGAGATTGTAAAAGCGGCGTTTTTTCAACAACAGCAGTATACTCAAAGGGATTGAAACGAATGGAATCATGCTAAAATCAAAGAGAGATAACCAAGAATTATAAGTATTAATTAAAATATTTATGTAGTGTACTATATCAACTCCATATTTTGGTAATCATTGTTTGGAAAACGATTTGTACGAAAGAATTGATAAAAGCTGAGAGATAAGATCCCACGTTTTAAATTAAGAAAAGCGAGACATCAACTACCTATACTAGCATATCACAATCACGTAAAGTGAAATGAAATTAAATAGAACCTCTCCAGAAGCAGCATTCTTTCCTGTTTCACAAACCAGATAAACAACTGGAAGCCTTTTGGAATATGAAGTGCAAACTGTCGGTGTTTATGATGGCTTGTTCACATTGTTTTCCTCTCCCTTTATGACCATTATTAATTCTTTGTCCAGCAGAATGTCCATACATCCACCTCGAATTTATAAAATTACTTTGGGTATGTTTGTTTCACTCGAGTGACAG
>NC_142929.1:147292046-147342046 GCF_046866305.1 Octopus bimaculoides | reverse complement strand
TATGTTTTTGACTTTTGCTTTGCATTTGTACAAGTTGGATCCAAGTCTCACCCAGAGACCTCAAGAGACAAGTTAGAAGTTCATGTAGGTGTTATGCCTAGGGTACCATATATTTCGATTTGTACATAGTGTTGTTCTAGAGAATGTTTAAGGAACCATAAGAAAATTGTGTTTGTTTTAAATTTGACATCACATAGCCAATATTTTACGTAGGATATGGGCAGTTCCCATGAGCACTATCATTTGAACTTCAGCCATTTTGGGGTTTAATGGTATCTGAGCTAGGTAGTAATCAAACCGTTTCGCTATCATTCCCAGAGCACCTATGACAATAGGTATTGTTTTAGTCTTCAGATTCCACATTTTGCTAATTTCTATTTCAAGATCTTTATATTTGCTCTGTTTATGGTAGGTCTTGACAAATACGTTTATATCGATTGGGATAGTCATATCAATGAGGAGGTATGATTTTTGTCTGAAGTCTTTCAGTATGATGTCTGGCCTATTTGCATCTATCTTTCTGTCAGTTTGAATGGTGAAGTTCCAGAGGAGTGCGATGTGATCATTTTCAAGTACTGGGGGTGGTTTGTGTTCCCACCAGTTTTTATCATGGGGCAAGTCCAAGATTTTGCAAATTACCCAGTGAATATATTGTGCAGCTCTATTATATCTGTTGAGATACTCTGTAGGCGCAAGCCGACTGCACATGGAGACAACATGATCGATGGTCTCATTTTGTTGTTGGCATATACGACATAATGGGGAGCTGCCGTTCTTTAATATGTCGGCCTGGTAGTTATTATCATTATTATTATTATTATTATTATTATTATAGACGTCGCACAGTATAAACTACCGTGAGGTTGTTGTTTGAAGATATTCTGTCTACCGGGGATTTGTACAGTTTGAAAAAGCACAACAATCAGTACTTTAGGCAATATGCGTGAAATTCCAAGTAATGCCTACTATTGCAATACATCTAGATTGTCGGGTATTTCAAAGGTTTTCAGATGTTTTTTTTTTTTGTTCAGATTGGGTGGTATTGAACCGAATGTTCCAATGATAATAGTGATAACCTTTAAGTTTGACTCTCGTGTCTGCCACATCTTAGCGCTCTCAATTCTCAGGACTCCATATTTATCAACCTTTTCTCTTTCTTTCATAAGGCGGCAAGCTGGATGAGTTGTTAGCACGTTGGGCAAAATGCTTAACGTATTTTGTCCGTCTTCACGTTCTGAGTGCAAATTCCGCCGAGATCGACTTTGCCTTTCATCCTTTCGGGGTCGATGAATTAAGTACCAGTGGAATTCTGGTGTCGATTCAATCGACTAGTTCCCTCACCCAAAACTTCAGCCCTTGTGCCTATAATAAAAAGGATTATTATTATTATCATTATTATTATTATTATTATTATTATTATTATTATTATTATTATTATTATTATTATTATTATTATTATTGCCTTTGCACAGCTTCTAACGCTGGAGATGTACTATGGTGTTAGCTGTTCACTACCAGTGAACTAAGGTAAAACCTTTTATTTTTCGAGTACCTTCCGGAGTATTCGAGCGGTTTCAAACAGTGCTGTTTTCTGCAAGTGCTCCACCCTTTTTCCATCCCCTATTTGTTCCATGTACTTCTCGAGATTTTTGCTCACTGTTCCCAGGACTCCGACAATTATTGGTACTGCTACTACCCTTTTCCTCGACCACAACTGCTTAACTTCCCAAGTTAACCTGTCATATCTCTCGACTTTTCTTTCCTCCTTATCACACACCCTGTTGTCTGCTAGGTATGCTGTATCTGTGATGCAACATGGTTTGTTTTCTTTCTCAATTAAGACTATGTCTGGCTTCCTATTCTCTATCACATGGTCGCATTAAATCATAAAATCCCATAGGAACTTTGCATTTTTATTTTCGATGATGCTTTCGGGTTTATGGTCGTACCAATTTTTTGCTCTGTCAAGTCCATACTTGTTGCAAAGTGTCCAAATGACAGCTTCATACTTGTTGCAAGGTGTCAAATGGATAAGCCTTGTTATATTGTCGTGGCGTCTCTTATATTCCTTCTGGGCTAGTGGCGTACATTGGCTAATAATATGCCCTGCGGTTTCACCATTTTGTCCACAGATTCTGCACTTATCACTTTCTGTTTTGTTGTCTACTCTGTATTTTATGTAGTTTGTTCTTAGTGCTTGCTCTTGCACAGCACAGATTAGAGCCTCCATTTCCGGTTTTAAATCAGTTTAGCCATCCATCGGCATCTTATTTCTCTGTCTTCAACATGCCTGTGAAATTGTCAAAGCATTCTTTTCTTTACCCATTTATTTTCAGTTTTAATCGTTTCCAATTGCTTGTACAGTGATTTATCTTTGCAGTCTTTCATCTTACATAAGCTTGACCTTCTTACTTCTAATGATAGCAGTTCGGTGGCATTTTTTACATTCCATGCTATATTGTTTTCTTCTGCTCTAATGCTGTGTTCGTATTCAATAAGTCCTCTTCCCCCTCTTTTTCTTGGTACATTTAGTCTGCCTGTGTTCATATGGAGTGGAGTGTTAGCAACTTTCTGTCTAAGCTGTTTAGTTCGTCTACTGTCCATGCGATTACTTTTGAACCATATCTAAGGAGTGAGACTGCCCAGGTTTTGATAGCTTCAATCTTTTACCAACCGTTTAATTTCGACTTAAGGATCAGTTTCAGTCTGCGCAATCACTCCACCTTAAATCTTTCTGTCATTTCTTTCTCCATCAATTTATCCATTTCCGCAATCCCCAAGTACTTAAAGTCTGTCTCTTCTATCTGCTTCATAATCTCCCCCGACGGTATCGATAGCCCGTCCATACATTTGGTTTTGCCTCTTTTGCTTTCCTCAGTATCAGAGTCAGTGGTATCAAGCACAGTATAAAGATCAGTGGGAACAGGCTGTCCTCTTGGAAGATGCTCCTCCTGATTTCTACTGTCCCTAAGCTTCTTTCGTATGCTATTAGACCCGTCCTCCAATTCGCCATACTTTTTCCAAGCAATCGATCAACATTTGATGCAATACCAAATAGGTTCATACATTCCATTATCCAAGAGTGTGGGATCATATCGTATGCCTTACGATAGTCGATCCATGATATGGCTAAGTTACTTTTCCTTCTCTTGAAGTCTCTAAGTACAGTTTTGTCTATCAGGAGTTGATCCTTGATAGCCCTGCACTTACGCTCATGCGAGTATTCCAGACAATGATTTTCACATAAGTGGCAGACAGGATATCGGCCTGTAATTGTCTACCGTATTGCCTTTTTCGATGTTTTTTTATTAAGCACAACACTGTCCTACACAATGTCGATCACTCTTTTATTACTTGTCGGCATTTAACAAGGTGTTTAGTTGCGCAGCTATTCGTGCATGACATTCACCAAATCTTTCGATCCAGTAGCCTTGAACACCATCTGGTGAGCGGGGCCTTCCAGTTGCTCATCTTTTTGCTGATTTCATTCACTTCTCTAAATGAAATGACTAGATCTGCCTGTTTTGGACAGACCACTGTTTGTTTCAGTTCTTTCAACCATTTAGCATCTTTCTTGTGCTTCTTGTCTTTGCTCCAGATGTCACTCCAAAACGTTTGACTTTCATTGTTATCTGGTATCAACTTTTCATCTATACACTCCCCATTTATTTCTTTATAGAATCTCTTTTGATCTACTCTGAATAAACTATTCCGGTGATAACCCTTCATTGTTGATCGTATCTTACCATATTTGCTTTCTTTGCAACGAGCCGCTGTTTCACTTCCCCTATTACCACTTTCAGGCAGGCCTTTTCTTTCAATATTATTCTTCCTTTTCAGTGCCCTGTATTTTTGTTTGCTTCTAAGCTCCACTTACTCTATTCGGTCTAACATAGAAATATCCTTCGAGAGCATATCTACAGGTCTATAAATAGATTCGGCAGATGGTGAGGTCAGCAATGGAAGACAAAAGTATATTCGCTCCCTTTGGGTCACCAGAGGCCAAATGTGTTTCCTTCTACCAGCGACCACTGAGAGCGCTGATTTTCGCCTTAAAAAGAAGCAATTCATCCTATTCTACTTGTAGTTACTGGTAGGAAAAACAAGAATATATATATATATATATATATATATATATATATATATATATATATACCGTGCAGTTACTGTTAATACTTCATTTAGAGAATTAACATTGCTTGTTTTCACCTTTTCGATATCAGTGAAGAATTTCACTGGAAAAGAAGATATAAGATTGCCAGGTTTTTGTCTCTCTCACCAAGGTCAGTAGCTATCGAACGCCGACGAAGGGAAATAACCCTGAAATCCGGATCCGTTCGTGCTGCAGATCGTGGTGAGAGGGATAACTTCCCTTGGCAAACAGGACACAGTCGTGTGTCGATCAGCCAGCTGGAGGAGATGTCCTCCTGGGGCTAAAAGCAACAGTAACATCCACCCCTAGGGGTCAGCCACACTTAAGTGGCAATATACTACACTTTATCGTGCAGTTACTGTTAATACTTCATTTAGAGAATTAACATTGCTTGTTTTCACCTTTTCGATATCTGTGAAGAATTTCACTGGAAAAGAAGATATAAGATTGCCAGGTTTTTGTCTCTCTCACCAAGGTCAGTAGCTATCGAACGCCGACGAAGGGAAATAACCCTGAAATCCGGATCCGTTCGTGCTGCAGATCGTGGTGAGAGGGATAACTTCCCTTGGCAAACAGGACACAGTCGTGTGTCGATAAGCCAGCTGGAGGAGATGTCCTCCTGGGGCTAAAAGCAACAGTAACATCCACCCCTAGGGGTCAGCCACACTTAAGTGGCAATATACTACACTTTATCGTGCAGTTACTGTTAATACTTCATTTAGAGAATTAACATTGCTTGTTTTCACCTTTTCGATATCTGTGAAGAATTTCACTGGAAAAGAAGATATAAGATTGCCAGGTTTTTGTCTCTCTCACCAAGGTCAGTAGCTATCGAACGCCGACGAAGGGAAATAACCCTGAAATCCGGATCCGTTCGTGCTGCAGATCGTGGTGAGAGGGATAACTTCCCTTGGCAAACAGGACACAGTCGTGTGTCGATAAGCCAGCTGGAGGAGATGTCCTCCTGGGGCTAAAAGCAACAGTAACATCCACCCCTAGGGGTCAGCCACACTTAAGTGGCAATATACTACACTTTATCGTGCAGTTACTGTTACTACTTCATTTAGAGAATTAACATTGCTTGTTTTCACCTTTTCGATATCAGTGAAGAATTTCACTGGAAAAGAAGATATAAGATTGCCAGGTTTTTGTCTCTCTCACCAAGGTCAGTAGCTATCGAACGCCGACGAAGGGAAATAACCCTGAAATCCGGATCCGTTCGTGCTGCAGATCGTGGTGAGAGGGATAACTTCCCTTGGCAAACAGGACACAGTCGTGTGTCGATAAGCCAGCTGGAGGAGATGTCCTCCTGGGGCTAAAAGCAACAGTAACATCCACCCCTAGGGGTCAGCCACACTTAAGTGGCAATATACTACACTTTATCGTGCAGTTACTGTTAATACTTCATTTAGAGAATTAACATTGCTTATATATATATATATATATTTATATATATATATATATATATATACACACACTGATATTAACGTCATTGAACTTTTGAATTTATGAATTCAGTTGTGTTGTTGCAATAAAAGGTATGTTTACATAATTGAGTAGTCAGGGAGGATAGATAGATAAATGTTTCAGAAAAAATTTAATATATGACAGTTAAGTTTTCTTGACATGTTCGTTTGTCTGTCCAGTTGGAGAATACAGTAATGTTTTTGCAATGAAAAGGATGTTTATGTTTTCCAATACTCAGGGGAAGTGAGAAGAAAAGAAAAGTAGGGTAACATTTTCACAGAAAGTTGTAGATAAATTTTAAGACTTATTAAGTATGTCCGCACAGAGAATATTGCAGTGTTCTATTATTATTGTTATTATTATTATTATTATTATTATTAGTAGTAGTAGTAGTAGTAGTAGTAGTAGTAGTAGTAGTAGTAGTAGTAGTATTGTTGTTGTTGTATCAAAACTCACAGTTTATATTGCTGGGTATGATGGAATGTGTCAGCTGTCCACAGCCAGCAGACTAAGGTGATACTTATTTTACTGGTCATGCTTCAAGAACCCTGCGAAAAATTCTTGTAGTTCCAAGCAATGATGATTTTTGTAGGTGTTCTATCTTTTCACTTGTACGAATCATTTTCAGCCATGTCGGTAGTTGAGTGCAGATACTTCCAATTGCACAAATTACTGTTGGTATCACGCCTTCTCTCGTCATTGACCACAATCTTCGTATTTCCCACTTTAAATCTTCATAGTTGTTTATTTCTTCTTCTTTCGCATTGATCTCGTTGACACCGGGCCATGCTATGTCGATTATTATTATTATTATTATTATTATTATTATTATTATTATTATTATTATTATTATTATTATTATTAATATTAATATTATTATCGAGTGCGGGAGCAGTGCATGCCATCAAAGTGACACTGGGGTAAAATATACGAAGCGCATTATACCCATCATGACTACCCGTCTGATAGGGTTACACCAGGCACATGCATCACAACCATATGTACGTGACATGGTGATCTCATTTCAAGATAAATAGCGCATCACCTCGCAGGTGGGGCCCAGTTAGAATTTTCTTCAGGTCGAGTAGCCCATCCCTCTCAAAAGGTTCCTGAATAAGGTTTGTTTAAGGATATTGTAGCCATATATTTTCATTTTTGCTTTTATATTAATGCTTATTGGTGACCGGCCACTGCTTTTTAAAAAGACTAGCATCCAGTAGTTCATATTAGCACTAGAACGTTTCAGTCATCCTGCTTATACAAAGAAGGACAATACGAATGGAAACTGCATCGTTCTATCTCGAGAGAAAAATGAATGTATACTTTGTAGGTGATGCATAAATATGCACGAAGGTGGGGCGTGGCAAAATCTGCATGACCAGAAACAGATCTCTGAGTGCCCAATGGAAAGGATGCCAGGAAAAAATATCACATATGAAACACTTTATAAATTAATGAGAGACGGATGAGTTTTTTATGCTTCATACATATTTTATAGCAACATTCTACCCGAACAACGAAATTGCATCTTTTTTTTAATAGGAAAAACGAATGGATTTGAAATTAAACTAAATTTGAATCCTACTAGACCAACTAATTTGACTTCAAATAAACTATCTGATTAAGACCTAAATGCAGAAGTATATATCACTCATCAAACCACAATATAAAAGAAAGAACACATAATAAGATAAATATAAATATTGACAACGAATACCATACAGATGGACCTAATACATGCCAAGCAATGGAAATACATAAATAACAAGAAATCAACGAGCCCAGAAATACTTACTGAATACTGACCAAAAGTTACTAAACACAACTCCACCAAAAGATATGAATAATAGAGAATATGAGAAATATTTTTAAATAGAAACATCTGAACATCGTAATTATGACTACGACAATAAGCTAAAGGAGGAAATACCTGAAGAAGTAAAATCGATAACAGATATTCCTGTGCACCTGCGAAGACATTTCCCTAAGATAAATCTAAACAATGTAACAAAAAATAACGCAAATCTGGACGTAAGAAACAGAAGAAAAATAAAAGAAAATATCTTTCATTCCTTAAGAAAATCAATAACCAATATACACAACTAAAGAAAAATGGAAAGCTAAAACCTACGCAAATATATAGCGAAACCAAAATACCTGCAGTCACAGATAGCCTGAAAAAATATATCCTCGCTAAATCGCAAATCAATTCGCCGTACAATTCTACAATGGTTCCCTAAACAAAGCAAACAACTAGACTAGGACTGAAATGGATTTTATCGAATACTGGTAAAAATAAAATAGAGAAATCAACCCAGCACTAACATCAAAAGAACTGACAGTAATCTGGAGACTGGAGGCGATTAGGCAGCAGTGGGGCCCACCACGGTGGAGATTGTTCAATGCAACAGACGCCAAGAAATGAGAAAACATTTATGTATTTTAATTAGAGAAAAAGTAAATATACGAGTAGATGACCAGGACAGAGCTTCTTATAAGGTTTTTGGGTGTATATAAGCACCTTTTGATTGTGATGGGTTACTCAACATGAAGAACATTCTACCTGGGCCCCTCCTGCAAGGTCATATGCAGTCTCTTGATAGCGTAAACATATGATTGTGATGCGAATGCCAAGAGTAACCTTATCAGACGGATTGTCATGATGGCTAAACTAGGCTTCGTATGTTTGTACCGCAGCAGTATTTTGATGGTGTGTGATGCTCGCACTAACTCAATAATAATAATAATAATAATAATAATAATAATAATAATAATAATAATAATAATAATAATAATAATAAGAGAGCGAATAATGCAGATATTGACAAAGCCCTTACCCACCAATGGTTAATGGCCTCTGGCTTGAAATCAGAAACAGAGGGGTTTATCATAGCAGCCCAAGATCAATGCCTACCTACAAAGAACTACCAGGCCAACATATTAAAGAACGGCAGCTCCCCATTATGTCGTATATGCCAACAACAAAATGAGACCATCGATCATGTTGTCTCCATGTGCAGTCTGCTTGCGCCTACAGAGTATCTCAACAGATATAATAGAGCTGCACAATATATTCACTGGGTAATTTGCAAAAACCTGGACTTGCCCCATGATAAAAACTGGTGGGAACACAAACCACCCCCAGTACTTGAAAATGATCACATCGCACTCCTCTGGAACTTCACCATTCAAACTGACAGAAAGATAGATGCAAATAGGCCAGACATCATACTGAAAGACTTCAGACAAAAATCATACCTCCTCATTGATATGACTATCCCAATCGATATAAACGTATTTGTCAAGACCTACCATAAACAGAGCAAATATAAAGATCCTGAAATAGAAATTAGCAAAATGTGGAATCTGAAGACTAAAACAATACCTATTGTCATAGGTGCCCTGGGAATGATAGCGAAACGGTTTGATTATTACCTAGCTCAGATACCATTAAACCCCAAAATGGCTGAAGTTCAAATGATAGTGCTCATGGGAACTGCCCATATCCTACGTAAAATATTGGCTATGTGATGTCAAATTTAAAACAAGCACAATTTTCTTATGGTTCCTTAAACATTCTCTAGAACAACACTATGTACAAATCGAAATATATGGTACCCTAGGCATAACACCTACATGAACTTCTAACTTGTCTCTTGAGGTCTCTGGGTGAGACTTGGATCCAACTTGTACAAATGCAAAACAAAAGTCAAACATAAAATAATAATAAAATAATATGGTAGGAGCTCGAGGTTCAAACTTTTGAATGAGCATGTGTCTCCGCTCTGCCGTATTTGTAATACAGTAAATAATATCATTGCCCATATCACAAACAAATGCCCTACACTTGCACCACACCACTACATGTTGTGGCGACATGATCAGGTAGCGAAAGTGCTACACTGGAAACTGTGCGAAAAGTTGGGACTAGAGAGAGGCAAGACATGGTATGAACACAAACTACAGTGAGTAGCGGAATCAGACACTAGCAAAAAATCGTCTGGCATTTGCCAATCCAAACAGATCAGGTGCAATAACATAACAGACCGGACCTAGTGGCGGTCGACAAGATGTACCGCATGTGATATATAGTAGATGTTTCCTGCCCGTTTGACCTAGGAATAGTCAAGAATGAAGGCAACAATATAGATAGATACCACTCCTTTAAATACGAAATAGCCCGCCTATGGAAAATGAAGGAGGCGAAGATAGTGCCAATTATTGTTTAGACCGTGGGGACAGTATCAGAAAGCATCAAGATGAATATAAAGGAAATTTGAATAGAGTCCCCAGTAGAACTGTTACGAACGATTTGCCTGGCCAGAATAATAAGGAAAGTATTAGATAATTGAAATGAATGGATAGCATGCTACCGTAGGCTGCAGATAGCAATTCTGCTCTTCATGTAAGACTCCAAGAGGTCCAAAAGTACCCGTGATAAAAAGAAATAATAATAGAAAATTAGAAACAAATTGATAAAAAATTGGTACGACCACAAACCTGATGGCATCGTCGAAAATAGAAATGCAAAGATTCTATGGGCTTTTATGATTCAGTGGGACCATGAGATAGAGAATAGGAAGCCAGACATAGTCTTAATTGAGAAAGAAAACAAACTATGCTGGATCATAGATATAGCATGCCCAGCTGACAACAAGATATGCGATAAGGAAGAAAGAAAAGTCGAGAGATATGACAGGTTACCTTAGTTACCTTAGTTCACTGGTAGTGAACAGCTGATACCGCAGTACATGTCCAGCGTTAGAAGCTGTGCCAAGGCAATGAGAAGAAGAAGAAGAAGAAGAAGAAGAAGAAGAAGAAGAAGAAGAAGAAGAAGAAGAAGAAGAAGAAGAAGAAGAAGAAGAAGAAGAAGAAGAAGAAGAAGAAGAAAACAACAATAACAACAACAACAACAATAATAATAATAATAATAATAATAATAATAATAACAATAATAATAATAATAAAACGATTGTTTACTAAGAGACATTGCAGTCCCTTTTAACCAAAATATTTCACCAAAAGCAGTGGTGAAATTGTCAAATTACAGAGACCTCAAAATAGAAGTATTCAAGATGTAGGGAATGAGGGGGAAAACAATACCAGTAAAAATTGGATCATTGGGCATAATAAAGAAAAATCATATGAACAAAAACTTAGAACTATACCTGGATACACCACACTATACGCTATACAAAAATAGCACTGCTAAGAACAGTCACTATGCTATGCAACCACTATCAATCCAATAATACAACCCAAACACAACAACCCACAGCCATAAACAACCACCGGCAGTCAATTTGCCCAACGCATTACACACACGACACAATACGAACACTAATAAAACAAAAGACTCCGCCAGACGCCATAAGGAAACAAACTAAAGCAATATACTACCGGGAAGAGTTTGTAATCTCCCAACAACAAAAGAGAACACACAGTGCTGAACACAGCCCAGCAACAAAAAGGTGTAGCAGTAGAAATTTGCCTGAAACTAACAAATGCTGATGGAAAATAAAGGTGAAGATAGTGCCAGCTATTTTGTGATCCCTAGAACGGTATCAGAAAGAATAATCAGGAAAGTATTAGATAGTTGTAAAGAACAGACAGCATGGTACCGTAAGCCGCAGTCAACAAGACTGCTACGCATCCAAGACTCCGGGGTTTGTAATAAAGTGAAAATTTGAGATATTTATAGATTTTTTAATATTTTAACTACGATGTGATTTTCCATAGATTCCTTTATCCTAAATACGATATGGTGTTTTATACTATAGATTTTTTTTAAAAAACTTTGAGATGTTTATAAATTTTTATATCTTATCTATGCTAGTTCCAACTTGTCGACGCTACTCTCAAAACATTTCATAAATTTCTATATTTTATATATGCTATGTCCTACCCCCAAATCTAGTTTTCTATACATAAATTTGTCCCCACGCTGGAATTTTGACGAGCTTACTTACCTGCTTCCTCTTCGTTCCCCCACCTCTCTCTCTCTCTCTCTTTCTCTCTCCCTTTCTAGCCCTCCCCTTCCAATTGATTTTAAGTGCTGCTGTAGGCATTCACACGATAGGATGGCCATTTAACAGCTCGCCCATAAAATGCGTTAGCCTTTCTCATTACTTGCTATGTTTGCCGAAACTTTGAGATGTTTATAGATATTTGTTTTTATATCTTAACTACTACAATGTGATTTTCCATAGATGGATTCCTTTATCGTAAATACGATGTGGTGTTTTATAACATAGATTTTTTTTAGAGATGTTGTTTATAAATCTCTGTACCTTAGCTGTGCTAGTTCCAGCTTGTCGACGCTAAGCTCAAAAATCCCGTCCCACTCGCCCCAAACCACCGTCAGTCATATCAAGTAGTAGTCCGATCAAACACCCTGTATTAGTAGATACAACAAACGCGCTTCTCTATTTAACGCTGCAGCTTCAACAGTAGCTAAATCACCAGCCGTAAATCTGCCATTATTTGACTAAAGAAATCAGGGGAAACAATAATAGGATCTTGAAAATTTGGGGGGAATGGACCTAGTCGATTATATCGAACCCAGTGTGTAATTTGTACTTATTTCATCGACCGCGAAAGAATGAATAGGAAAAACATGTCGACCACAACGGAACGTAACGAAGTGTGAAATACCGCTAAACATCTCGTCCAGCAGGCTAACGATTCTACCAGCTCGCTGCCTGAATAATAATACTAATAATAATAATAATAATAATAATAATAATAATAATAATAATAATAATTCAGTTCTATATTTAAGAGATGAGGAATTATGTACATTATTTACATTAATTACAATTGACTGATATTTGTTCTCATCTTGTTTGTTGTTAACACAACGTTTCGGCTGATATACCCTCCAGGCTTCATCAGGTGTCTTGGGGAATTTTCGAAACTAGGTTCTCATTCCTAAGGTATTTTTGATGTTGTTGTTATTATTATTATTATTATTATTATTATTATTATTATTATTATTATTATTATTATTATTCAGGTCACTGCCTGGAATCGAACTCGGAATCTTGAGGTTAGTAGCCCGCCCTCTTAACTACTACGGCATATGCCCACGGGCATATGGCGTAGTGCTTAAGAGCGCGGGTTACTAACCCCAAGATTCCGAGTTCGATTCCAGGCAGTAACCAGAAGAAGAACAACAACAACAACAACAACAACAAGAAGAACAACAACAACAACAACAATAATAATAATAATAATAATAATAATAATAATAATAATAATAATAATAATAACAATAGCGATATTTAACAATGGCACGAGTGAACATGTTTCTGGTGAGATCTGTAATTCATTACATTTTCTGCAGTTTCTGCCTGTTAATAAATTTATCGATGCCGAAAGGATCCGACTGCAATCATTCCCATCAGAATTTAGATTTATAACATAAATGGATGCAGCAAAACAACGAAAATAATTTTCTTCGGTGTTCTGCACATACTGCCATTCAATCGTCTTAATATTGAAGATACTTTTACCGAATTGTTACAAACATTTCAAAAAATGGTAATAACACAATCAATGAAACTTTACAAGCAATAATCTAAAAGGGGCAAATAAATGCTACGGATTAAAATCATTTCCTGCCTGCTACAATCAAATTAATTCCAGTAGTGATGAATGAATAGACACAGAGAGAAATTATAGGAAAGCAGACCAAAGAAATAGAGGTTGGGCAGGTAAACCTGTAGCACAGTGGAGGTTATTGAATGCCGAAGATAATATACTATTAAACAGAAATCTAAAACGAGAAAAACTGTTTCCTAAAGTAAAATATGTTGAATGTGTATAAGAATACAGCAGTGAAAAATGAATCAATTTCGCAATTCGAAAGTGATTGCACAAGACAAAATGGAGGATATATCAAATCAAAAGCGCGTTTATTTTAGATGCATGAAGACAATCTACGAAATTCAATGAGAAAACATGGACCTTACAATAACCACGAGCACTTCACAGATCAAAGAATTTAAAAAAATAAGAAATGGTTATGAATCTTTCAAATGACATGAAAAATAAGACTTGCTACGTAGGAGTTATCGAAACAAAAACCTGAAACTCACAAGAGTATCAAGACATTTTAATTGATGGCGTCCATCAGGAAATAAGATTAATGTAGAGAAGATATTCGATCCAGGAAAATACAATATTTCTTGTCGTGACACTTAACATCAATTCCATCTTGTAGCAGCAAAAGTATTAAATCAAATGATTGGAAATCTGAGATATCTGGACATTAAAAGTGTCATTAATAAGTTGAAAAAATGGAACCAAAAACATTTGTAACTTTCTTCTTGCTACTTTTTTTTCTATATCATGTATTTTGTGTAGAATTGCCCAATTGTTTCAATCTTTCTCTCGGAGTAATGGTTCGCTAATATTGCGATTTTGTTAATGACAAGGGTATTTCTGTGCACAACTACTCGGGCTCAAGTACTGGGCATTTGCTCAAAAACAACAGTTTATCAGTTTTCTCGCTCATATGTATATATTTCGGCAAGCGTGATATGGTTATAGTATAGTCATAATAGAAGTACAGAGTACATTGCGGTGCGATCAAACCCGTACAAAAATTTCACGCCTAAAGCTGGAAACCGAGTTAAGGAACCCGAAGATGATCGCCCTAATAGAAAGTTATCTTCACTTTCAAGGAAAGCTATCTCCTGTAATATAATGATTTCTTTATTTATTATTTATAATAACCAAACGTTTCACAAAAAACATTCTACAATATAGAACATATATTGCTGACAATTTTATAGTGATCAAATGGCTGTTGCAGGTAAGCAATTTATATGGATACATCAACCATGTGACATACCCCCTTGTAATGGTGTTCCGCATGCAACTTTAAATAAACACATATTCGTATATATGATATTGTGAGATTAAAACGTCCTACCAACTAAGACTACCAAAAGATTGTTTGACAAAACACAGCCTCAACAGATGTTTAAAATATGAAAATAGCATGCGAGAGTGGTACCACAAAAAATATCAAACGTTATAAACCATTTCAAAATAACACTGTTTAGACGTCTTCTGATTAAGTGCTATATGCAAAAGATATGCATTCAGCACTCCACATCCTAAATGCAAAGGATGTAGCAATAGGGAATTTGAAACTAAAACTGAAATTAGCCTAATCCAATGTAATATCTCCATCCACTTACCGTGTCTAATTCTATGAAACAGTTGCTCTAAAAATTACATTTGAGTCGCGAAAATCATATACAAAAGATAACATACAGTGGTATGTTTGTGTTAAATAATATTCTCTCTGGCCAGAAAGATTTTAATCTTAAATAATTTTCATTTTGCAAGCTTATTGCCATTTATTTCTCCCTAAAAAGTCTAGTAATAATAAAAGAGCTTTTCTTCAGAAATTTATGAACATGTTTTTGTTACAAGAGCTGTGTAAGTCTAACGTGCTTAATAATATAGAAAATCTTCTTCTGTGTGTCATACTAAAATTATACACATCGTTCTAAGGCAAGGCAACTGCTGTTAAATTATCTGAGACTAAAATCTTTACATAGATTTGTTACGTTACAATATACATTGGAAGCAAACAAACATCTTTGCTGCAGTTACTCAGAATAACGCCAGACGGGTTTCATCTTTCTCTTAGGTTTGTCAATACTGCGCTCTCGATTGTCAAATACTGAAACAAATTTCTAGCTTCGGTATATTAGAAAAAGTGAATAAAACATCCACTGGTATTGTTGGGGATAGCAGGGTCGTATAAAAACTCGATGCAGGCAATTGAAGCAGCATTAGATTGAAATCGCTGTGTATCACACTAAATGAAGGCACAACATAAGAATGATAATGCGCGTCAAGATCCAAAAATACTACTAAACGTTTTATTCACTTATTCTCTATTTCATATATATGTTTCATGTATATTCAGACACGAACGTCATCTAAGCAGGTGACAATCGAGTGCAAGACATTGACAATCCTGACGAAAAGCGAAACGCGACTGTGTAATCTTGCATCACTGCAGCGATGAGATTTGTTTGATTCCGAAACATATTGTGGTGTTTTGCATAGCAAAACTATGAACAGATTTTATATCCTAGAATTATACAAAACCATACATTCTAACAGTGTTTATACATATAGTTTGATACATAAATGTCTATTTTAATTTAATCTATAAATAGGCCCAGGCGTGGCTGTGTGGTAAGATGCTCGCTTCCCGATCACATGCTTCCGGGTTCAGTCTCACTGCGTGGCATCTTGACCAAATCTCTATAGCTTCAAGCCGACAAAACCTTGTGTCAAAACTCCTTAAAATAATACTTCTCTATAATTAATCTTCTTCAAGTGAATAAGAATCACTAAACAGTTGCAATAGCAAAAATATATACTAAAAGTATTCCAAAACCACTGTAAAGAAGCTAGCATATTGCTTTACACGTGAAACATTAAATAACCATTATCATCTAAAATAGGGTGGGGGTGCGGGCGCGCGTGTGTGTGTGTATGTGTCGGTGTTTGTTTGTGTACAGTAAAGAAGCCAGCATATTGCTTTACACTAGAAACATTAAATAACCATTACAATCTGAAATAGTTTGGAATTATAAAGATATGAAAACAAGCTATAATTCACCAAGCAATACCACACAAGAAACACAAGTTATTTCATCTTTTCCGTTTGCTTTTGTGCATCTGACGAAAAAAAATTACATTAACCAATTAGTTGAAATTGCTTACACAGACGCATACACGCACACAAACATCCATACATACGGATATATATCTGTATATATATATATATATGTATATATATATATGTATATATATATATATGTATATATATGTATGTGTGACTGCACGTAGAAAATTACCCTCCGAGTCACAAGCACGGGCAAAGTAGTCTATAGACCAGCAGTTGCCCATGCATACCAACCTTCTCTCTACACGCCACTGATGTTATCCAAGGGAAAGGCAAAGACCGATACAGCTTAGCACTAGTGACGCCGCAAGTAATTTCTACAGCTCTTTGGTAGTTGCCCTGCCATTTTGTATCACACTGCGTCCCAAGTTACCAGAGGTTCCGGGTGACTAGTTCTGGCGTTTTGTTGGTAGTAAATCTTTTAGTGGCTACGGTACATACGTACATATATCACAACATACGCTTATATATACATATATATATATACATATATATGGACATACTCACCTGCTTCCACTATATATATATATATATATATATATATATATACATATATATATATACTTTATATCTAAATACATAATACATATAAATATATGTATGTATATATAAATATATATATGTATATATATATATATATATATATATATATATATATATATATATATATATATATATATATATATATATAACCGTGTTTAGCTGAACGCACAGTACGTTCCGATGGTGTACTCCACCGGAAGTTTCTAGTCAAACTAGGCATTTCAATAAAAGAATGAAACAATGAAACAAGCAATAAAATAATATTAATATAGTAATAATTTCATGCACGTAGCGTAAGCGCTAATCAACTGATCTTTTCATGCATATTAATTCAAAAAGCATGTAGTCCGTCTTTAATTGTATTAACAGTATTGCGAATCTATAGTTGTCTGTAGGTGTTAGTTGAAAAAGCAATTTATCGAAGGTCTTGTGGTTAAGTTAATGATATCCTGTGATGTTTAATGTAGGCAATATGCAAGGACAGACGCAAGGGTATTCTGTGAATAAATAGATACCATAAAATATAATAGACCAGTGGTGTATCTCTGTGATGTTATATCGCAACGTGTGTCCCAAGGAGTTGTTTAGGTTCATTATCTGACAATCTAAGTAATCTGTAAATTAAGTCAGTGATGATAGTGAATTGCGCTTATTATAATGGGCATATTTGCATTTCCTAGCATGTAAGGATCTTAATATTCTTTCTGTGAATTTATTAATGATCAGTCCCTTTGTCAACAAAATGCACAGTGTTTCCTCTAAGCAGAGTCTGCACCACCAGGAAAGGGCATGGATTGAAAGGGCAGGAAAGGGCAGGATTGTGCGTGCCTCATTACGGGCGATCTGATATACCACATGTCACAAGGGACAGTATTAGTATTATCCCCATAACAGTAGTATTAGATATGGATTCAGAAACTTATGTGGCAGACAGCTCCTCTAGCACACTCGGCTAACAGAAAATATTATAATATGATGCAGAGGTCGGTGTGTATATATCTTGACAGACAAGCAGGGAGACAGGAAGGCAGAGAAACAGACAGACAAACGGACGGCCAGAATATAGTATATCATGGCTATGAAATGCAATATTATGGGGTAGCTGTAGAATGACCATAGTCAGACTCAAACATTTTACTTAATTTGACATTCTTAATCCAGTCCTTTAATATCATAAATATTGTTTTGTTGTTTTGTTTTATTAAACAAATATAATGATGCGTCTGTGGTTTAAAGATGCAATTTCCAAATGTATGTCGTAAATGAAACACATTTTAGACAATTGAAAGAAGTCGAATAATTCAGTAAATATATTGGTTTCAAATTTTGGCAGAAGGCTATTGATTTTAGAAGGTGCAGTAAGTGGATTACATCTTTCCCAGTATTCAACTGGTACTTATGTCGTCGACCTAAAGGCAAAGTCAACATTGTCGGAATTTAAACTTAGAACGTAAAGACGAATTAAATGCCACTAAGCATTTTGCCCGGCAAGCTAACGGTTCCGTCAGCTTGGCGCCTTTATTCAGTAAATATATTACCTGAACTGATGCTTACTATGGACAGATCTGAGTGGCTGAAAGCAGTAAAATAATAATAACATGGTTTACTTGAAGCAAATAAAGAAACATAGATAAAAATAAAATCAATGACGGAAAGAACCCAAATTGAGTTATTGAAAGGAAAGAACGGAACGTTCTTTTGAATAATACATGACGATTCGTCTCAAACAAATGATAAACAATTTTCTACATAGAGTGGTTATTTCAAGGATGTTATAGGGAGTAATAAATAAAAGTCACTTTTCACTTTAAATTTCATCAACCTATTTTTTTTATTTTTTTTAATTTTTGGGATGACGTAAGTTGTTTACCTGGGGCCAAATACATTATGTTTTGCTGGGACTCAGCTTATAAATAATCGCCATTCGAAACTGTAAATGGAATGTAATTGGTGAATTATAATTCGTGACATTTAGTTCAAAGTAATTTCCAGTATCTATTAATAACTCTAAAGGGAAAATTACTTTACCATTGCATTTAAAAAGTTTAGTTTTTGAATGGAAAGGGAATTATATGCCAATCTGTGTATACATTTGTAAATATTGATGCAGTCCACATGGTAGCAGACAAATTTAAGAACAAATTTAAGAAACCTAACTCTTGGGATAATTATTTTGAAAATTTATTTATACGTACAGCATAGAAAATATGTGAAAAATAAAAATATTAAAATATACTAAACACAATACCTAGAAGTGCAGTACTGAAGATAACTGCAAAAAGATACCAATGAATGAACATAATCGGCGTCATTCTATCTGCTGGAAATACTGCTAGATTTCCCTTATTTTACAGACTAATCATAGAATTTATTAGATCATGTAGCTCTATGTACACACTCTACTAAAAAGGTTCGGAATGGTCACGGCTGGAATTTTTATGAAGATAGTTCTACAAGATCATAGCTGATGAGCATTTACTAAACAGCACAACCAGAAAATAAGTAATTACACTGGTAGTTAACAGTCGATATATTTTTATCGTTGCTACACAGGCTTTTTGAATAATATAAGAAAACAAGAGAGCACAATGCATTAAGATGTCCCATACAGCATAAATTAAAGTGCAGCAAGAGCATGACAAATTTGCAAAGTAGAAGTTAGAATTCTGTAAAATTTCAACAAGATTTAGGTGAAAAATATAGCATCTTTTACAAACAGTTGTCAATATACAGAGAAAAATCGAAATCTCAACCCACCTTACAAGATATCCTTATGGCACCTATTTGAAACTTCAATAGTATAAGACAGGAACATATTTATAAAAATACGTAAAGATTCTGAAGTTGAAATACTGTCAATAGATGATAAAAATGAATATGATGATTGTTAGTATGGGAAGTAACTATTGCATTTGAGAGCTGAACAATTACATAAGATATTGATATACTCTCAACAACTTTTTATAAGTCCATTACTAGTCACTACATAAAAGTAGAGAATTCCACGTTAATCAAATCCATACACATGAGATGTTTTATACAAGATTTAGGAATATGGTTATTAACAGCAATACAGCAATGAAGTGATTTGACATTAACAAAACAAATACAAGGCAAAATATTTTTGGACAAAAATCAAAACCTGAGTGGTACTCTATTTTATCTACTTGGATATTTGAAAGATAAAATGCATGTTAAGTGATTTGAACACTGGGTTTTATAAACCAGAACAAATAGAGCAAGACAAGATTCCCAAAACCTAATGATTTTCAAAATAACTAAGTAAATAATCTTGGCACAGGATCAGCAACTTTAGTGGAGTAATTCTATAGCATTGTCCCCAGTAGTTGACTGGTACATATTTCATCGGCTCCGAAATGATGAAATGCAAAATTAGCTACGGTGAAAATTCGAAATCAGAACATAAAGAGCTAGAAAATGCCGCAAAGTGTTGCTTGCAGTTTAAATAATTGACCACTGGAAACATAGCTGTTTCGTTCGTCATCCTTAAACAACCCTTATTCAGCGACCTTTTGAGCGGGATGAGCTACTCAAATTGAAGACAATTCTAACTGGGCCCCACCTGCAAAGTCATGAGCAGTATATCTTGATATGAGATCTCCATGTCACGCGCATAAGGTTGTGACATATGTGCCTGGTGTTCTTTTATCAGACGGACAGTTATGATGGGTATATTGATTTTTGTATATTTGTACCCCAACGTCACTTAGATAACATGCACTTCTCTCTCACTCAATAATAATAATAATAATAATAATAATAATAATAATAATAAGTTACAGTTACAATATTCTTAACTGGACTCCAAATGAATTAATCAAAATAGACAGGAAAGCAAGAAAAATAATGACAGGATTTAGGATGCACTACCCAAAATCTGACATAGAAAGACTATTTATACAATGTAGCATATTTTGTAATAGAAAACTATTACAAAATAACCACCATAGGACTACAGAAACACCTTCTTCGGAAGCAAGGATAACTATTACAAATAGCCACAAAACACGAACAAATCAAAAAACTGTTTTCAGTCTGTAAGGATGTTGACAAATACAAAAAAGAAATAATAGAAAATAGCACTACTATGCACCGCACACATCCTATGTAAAACATTTTCAATACTGTAAACATGAACGAATAGCATGTTACCGTAGGTACCGTAGGTACCGTAGGATGCAAGTAGTAAGCCTACTACGTGTGTAAGACTCCAGGAGCTCCAACAGAACCTGTGGTAGAGGGAAAATAGTAATAATGATAATAATAACAATAATAATAATAATAATAATAATAATAATAATAATAATAATAATAATAATAATAATAACAATAAATCATATTATCTCTGGCTGCCCAGTCCTGGCTGAGAAGGAATATATTCACAGACACGACAGAGATGGAACCTATATACACTGGAAGCTATACCAACACTATGGAATAACAACAGAAAAAACATGGTATAAACACACGCCAGAAAAGGTCACAGGAAACGAGAAAGCAACCATACTCTGGTATATGCCAATACACACAGATAGAGAAATTAAGGCCAATAGACCAGATATAGTTGTCAAAGATCATGAAGGAAAATATGCTTTCTAATTGATGTATTAACACCAGTAGATGACAACGTTTCTCTAAAAGAAATGGAGAAACTTTCAAAATACAAAGACCTGGAAATAGATGCAACTCGAATGTTGAATCTAAAGACAGAAACAATTCCTATCATAGAAGGCGCCTTAGGTATAATAAAATAATATTCAGACAAATACATAACAAAAACAACAGGACTTACAAATATATATAACATACAGAAAATTGCACCTACTGGGCACTGCACACATCCTACGCAAAACACTTTCAATACAGTAACCATAAGAGCATCACAGCAAACCACAGCACATACACAAAGAACACAGAGCTGCGCTCGGTAGTGAAGTGAAAGCACGTTATAAAAATAAAACTACTGAATAATAATAATAATAATAATAATAATAATAATAATAATAATAATAATAATAATAATAATAATAATAATAATAGCCCGATAGGAGGGTTTTTGGCATCTAAGGTTACTTTCAGCCCGATGTTAGGATTTTTTCCTTTCCAATCTGTTGAGTGCATATGAAAATAAAAATAATAATAATAATAATAATAATCGAGTCAAAATAATGAAACATATAATCGAACATTGTGTGATTTAGAATTCGAAAGCAAGACAAGCGTCAGACTAAATATAGCATGAAACTACATGTAGCCTTACGCTTTAGGGATGTTGCCATCTACTGACCAGTGGTTTAAAACGACGCTGATTTAATCAAGTGGTAGAGCCCCTACAATTTACACCCTAATGTTTTGAAAAAAGAAAGACACATTCGATAATGCAGATCTCAGTCAAAACCAGATAACACTGTGAAAACTGTCTCATTTTGCCTCTGGACCGTAATTATTATTTCCTATCTATAAATGAAAGAGTATGACCACTATTCCCTTCAAACTGTGCTTTTGTGACCCGGACATCAATGTTTTGAAACTGATATTTTTCCATTACATTTCACAGTTTTTGCGCTGAGTTGATGATGCAGAAATATCGTTAGAGCAAATATTGTGCTGAATATCAGAGAGTTGTTTGTCAGTTGCTTAACCATAAACTCTGGAGCATGTCCCTTAGTGCCTTAAAATATGTGCATCTTTGATCATGAGTAGGAGTAGTTGGGGAGAGTCACAATAATGTGTTGATAGGAATTCTTTGCGGTTTGAATAAGTATAAGAAAAGCAAAGTTTAAAGGAAATATTAATCATTTTTCACATTGTCTAGAGGTAACCCATGGACATAAATTGTGTTACACAGAATAATAGATAATCACAACTGAAACGCACTTGATCGTGAGCCTGCTTGATCAGGAATAGTTCTTCGAATAAAGAACTATAATACATATTCTGAAACTTGACATTCCATTTGAAAAGTTGCAAATGTTTCATATCAGAGAAAGTGCAAGTAAAATTATTAAGTCATACAAACAGTGATGTTACCCGTCCTCATAAACTACACGCAATGCTTATATGTTTTATTTGTCTTTATTCAGGATGAAAATTTGTTTACAATGACAAATAATTATTTTAAGTGCAACCAATTCATCATTAGTACCAGGACAGAGACGCCAAAAAGCAAAGCAATATAAAACATATATAAATCGAAAGGAATCAGTGAGAATTGTTTACACGGCCACTCACCCTGCTAGGAACAGCAACCAGTGTCTCTCAAATGGAACACTATCTTCTTAAAACTGGCGGTACATAGTGAACAACGTAGTAATATAAACGAAAGAATGAAATGTCCAAAGTTTGAATGCATTTTATCAGAGACTCAGATCAATGAGAACTGATTTAGAGTTACACAGCATTAAGAACTAACGTTATACAATGTGCTAAGCACAACCGAAAATGCACATATCTGAGTTACAAGAGCAGGCAGGGGCTCATTTACGTAGTCACTCGTCATGTAAGATATATCAAATAAATATGTCCCATGCAATACACTGCGCCCCTAAACAAAATTTAACGAAATTTAAATAAAAATAGCGTAGTTTATTGCGCATTGTGCGTAAAAAAATGCGGACTAGGTATATTGTGAATGCTTTTGATCACAGACCTGCTTCATCAGTACCTACCTAGCGATAATCAACAAGTGAGAGAATTCCAAATATCTTAAGTTCTAAATAATGGTTAATGATTATGATGGGATGTAAATGTGACCACACTACAATCAGTGACAGAATGCCTTTCATCCTTTCTGGGTCGATAAATTAAGTACCAGTTACGCACTGGTCTCGATGTAATCGACTTAATCCCTTTGTCTGTCCTTGTTTGATCCCTCTATGTTTAACCCATTGTGGGCAATAAAGAAGTAAGATTTGGCGTCTTCTCTTCAGGTCTTTACAAACGAATAAATATATTTCTACTGATAAAATATCATCTATCGGAGTACACTTATAACATCCTATAACGATGGACCAACGAACACGACTTGGAAGTGTTGTACGCTTGCTGGAAAGCCATACTCTACCTAACACTCAATAAAAGAATAGTACGATACAGAGGAAGAAATAAAATTTAGCCAACTGAATTCACGGAAATATCCGAACGTTCTTTATGTTTTCTTTTGATTTGTTTATTATATGACTGCAACAGGCACAGTAATTGACGCGTCACACTCTGTTAGACTTCCAGTGTCCTGTTCATCACTATTCACCATTATGGTCGTCATTTTATAAAGAAAGCCAAAACTGGTCTGCTCTTTCCATGAATCGGTTTTCCGATTAACATGTGACTGACTAACACTCGGAAAAATACAATATGATATAATATGTCAAAAACCGAAAACAGACAACATATGACAATGAAATACACATTAGTCTAACAATAAGTATCAACTAACAATAAGTATCAAACCCACTAAAATCATAAGATTTCACCTCCAACGAAAGCTGACAACTTTCCCAAAGTCGGTGAGCCATTTAAAATCAATGGGAATACTTTAACAGAATGAAGAAAATGTAAATTATAGTCAACACGACAAACAAAACAAATAAAGAGAAGATAGCTGACATTCACATAAATACAATATCACAAATTTGGGAAAGGGGATTAAAAACAAGTCGAATAGAAATAATAATTCAGTTAACCAATGACAACAAAAAATACCCCAGGACCTGCATATTACGCGAAAGGAAATAAAACACGTAATAGAATAAAATTGATCCTATCAAAATCACCAAAGAGAAAGAACTACAACGTGCAAGAAGACAAACAACAAATAATGCAATGAACTTGATAGCAAAATGTGAGCAGGTTTTCAAAGAATGCCTTCCACGGAAACCAATTTCAATGTCGATATTCTGAATAATGTAATTTAGCGAGTAGTCATGGTTGCATTGAAGGAAACCAAGTTCTATCCTCATAGCTTATATTATTACTTCCCCAAACCCTCCACAAAGAGAAGGGAAAAATAATACATCAAGAAAATAGAAGAGTCATATATTCTGTAAGTGAAACAGAAGTAGAAGCTGTAAAGTATAACGGGAAAAAGTTATCAGAAATATAGAAATTGCAATAAAACCGAAAATCCTGAAAGTGAAAACAAATGTAAAACATCTGCTCATGACAAATCTTGCTGAACAAGAATTTGAAAATTGTGTGTGCTACTCTCAAAGGTATGGAGTTTGGTCAATTAGATATTAGAACAAATATAACGAGAAATAAGACAACAAGCAAAAGATATTGGAACACATTAATAGAAACTACGTATCTGAACTATATAACTAAATAGATTTCCAAAAGGAATAACAAGAAGGTTGGATTAAAACACAAAAATCTGATAACATACCTACTGGAGAACTTTAAAAAAACAAGACGAATAGTGCAGAAATCTACACACTCACACTCACACACACACACACACACACACACACACACACACACACACACGCGCGCACAAGCATACACATATATATACATTGTACACATTACACACACATACAATCATATATATATATATATATATAGTGATGTATTTATGCATGGGAATATGGCTTACCACAGAATAAATACGGCACTCCATAATCATCTCTGACATATACACCTTCCAGTAGGCTGGCTACTCATCTGAAAGATAATAATACCTTACTACAGAACCAAGGAAGATGTATGAAAGGATTATCATTCTGATAGCGTTTGATAAACGAATAGTTGTAAGAGATATCAAGGAAGAAAACAAAACTCTCAACATGGCATGAATCGATTGCCGAAAAGCTTTCTATAGCTTTCTTGGATATTGAATACAGGACAAATACTGCGTAAACAAAGCACACCCACATACGCACAATAGTGTGACACTATAGCAGCCTTAGTCTGTCAAAATGAAGAATGTCATTTAACTCTGCAGTACGACTTTAATCAGTACTTTCTCTTCCAAAAGAAAAAACGAATTTTTCATTGAGACTTCTTATTGCTAATATTTCCGTCTATCTCTGGCTCCACTGATGGAAGTATGAAATAAGACTATTAATGCTTACAAATGATATTCATAAACTATAAGTATCTCAATATACATCCGTTAACACTAAACTGGAAAGCAATCACCTCAATGGCGACAATCAACTCAACATTTAATCTCTATTGCAGAGTAAAATCAAATTCATATAATATTAAACGAACTAAGCCTAGTAATTAAAGAAGAGGTGAATTACGACATCCAACTCAAAATACTGTTAGAATTAGACTCTCAAAACATAGTTCCCTCTCATATATGAACTTACGATCAAATAGACCTGATACAATGTACAATAAAGAAATAATTAAGGAGAAAATCAGTAACGAGTACTTGGAAGAGTATATATATATATATATATATATATATATATATATATATATATATATATATATATATATATATATATATATATATATATATATATATATATATACATATATATATATATGGTGGTTGTCTACTCCTTAAACAGAGTTTGACCACCTCCTGCACCTACACCTTAGCCCTTTCATGGCGTCTGATGTGGCTTTTTAAACCAGACAGTGTTTTGAAAAAACACCCACACAGATTGCACCTCTGATTTGCACTACCAATACCTGCAAGTAAGTTCTGCTCATTGTGGATCCTAACATGTCTTTTAAGACCCCCATTGGATTTGCAAACCCTCTGGCACACACCACATTCAAACGTGTGCACAGACATATAATCAGAATATACATATATATATATATATATATATATATATATATATATATATATATATATATATATATATATATATATATAAAGTAACGTAAGCAGGTATACACAATATAAAGCCAAAAAAGAAAAATTCAGTCGTCATTAATTTCGCTACTGAGTAGCGCCTATATTGCTATAAATAAAAGTTAAAGCCCTAAGAACTGTAATGTGGCGCATTTTGATATACTCACAGGGGAGATAACCACCCCATGAGCGAAACTCCATTACTGGACTAGACTAGCTTCGTCTGTAAAATTGCAGACTCGTGAAGAGTGACTACTCCATCGCTGAATGGCTTAAAGTTGAACTCATCACCTGAATTAAGAATGTAATCAGAGTATCTCTCCACTTAGTAAATTACAGCTTGTGTACCAACACATTGCACATTTGGTGAAAGGAAAACAGAAAACTGTCCATTGCAATGCATGCCAATACCACCGAGGCAATTAAACTGAAATATATACAATGCGCACGAGAAAATACCTGATGCAAAGAGTGAACTATTTAAAAATAAGTACAATTTTAAAAATTACTTAGAAAATAGTACAGGAAGACTTATCTGAGAAATACTGAAATATGAAAAAAACCAAGCACTATTTTCTATTTCTAACATAGGAGGTATGTAAAAACTACAAGCTCAGTGGATGGCGAAACATACAAATAAAGATAGCTAAAGCGAATAGACAAAAAAAAAACAGAAAATAAATTTGATTTCTATACAATAAGATATGACCGAAGCGAAATTATGCCCGGACAAAGTGCAAGTCAACAAATATGACAGTGAACTATATTTTAAATGCATCTAGAATAAAGGTACTAATGGTAAGCATAATTCTAGGTACTTCAAATCAATGCTGAGCCACACAATGAAAAAAAATCTATCAGAAAGAATTAATAAGTTTACTTCAACAGCAGACCAAGCTGATAAAATAAGAGAATATTGGCTACCTCATTCCGCTTTTAAAGAACTCACAAAGACGGGATATACTTATACACGCGAGTGTGTTAGTAATTATCTAAAGGCCAATACCCAGACATTTCAAAATAACAATAAGTAAATGCTACAAGCAATCATCAAATTCACTATATCACAAAATCAGTAAAAGAATATTCTGTAATATGTCTACACAAATTTGAAAAGTGTGCTGCCCAAGTATATTGATGAAAACCAAATGGAAACGTTTCCGTTCCTAATATTGTCATACAGTAGCTTCCAAGATTATTAAAGCAAAGAGAACGTAAATTAGAAATAGGAACTGTGTGGTGTATGAGAGCAAAAATAGTATAAATGATAAATGGTTCACTGTGTATGAGAATAAAAAGCTAAAAGCAAAGCCGTAAATACAATACTGTTTTCACATCATTACATACAAAGCATAATACATCGTAGTAGTAGTAGTAGTAGTAGTAGTAGTAGTAGTAGTAGTAGTAGTAGTAGTAGTAGTAGTAGTAGTAACGATTCTTTTATTTGCCGCAAGGGCGAAGGATGAAGGAGACAATACAGAGACAGACATAACGTGTGGGGGTTTACATATGATAATGAAATGATTAAAAAAATGGTAAGTATACACGGTATACACAGAAAAAGAAGGGACATATGCATAGCATAAAAATGTAAAGAAATAAAGCGGGGAGAATGACATAGATGCGGCCCTCCTGATACAGGAATGCCTCTAGGGATGATCGAGGAACCCTACTGTCCGAGATTTCCCTAAAACCCTAGAAGCAAGCACCTTCTCCAATTCCTTCTCTGCCCTAGATGTACGGAAAACACTGGACGAGGAATGGAAGAAAATTTGAAGAAGAAAAAAAACATGACAGTAAGAAGAAGAAGAAGAAGAAGAAGAAGAAGAAGAAGAAGAAGAAGAAGAAGAAGAAGAAGAAGAAGAAGAAGAAGAAGAAGAAGAAGAAGAATCTCACTCCTCTGGAACTTCACTATTCAAACTGACAGAAAGATAGATATAAATAGGTCAGACATTACATTGAAATACTTCAAACAAAAATCATGCCTCCTTATTGATATGACTGTCCCAATCGTCATAAATGTATCTGCCAAGGCTTACCAATAACTGAGCAAGTATAAAGATCTTGAAACAGAAATTGGCAAAATGTGGAACCTGAAGAATAAAACAATACCTGTTGCCATAGGTGCCCTAAGAATGATAGCAAAATGGGCTGATTCCAATCTAGGTCAGGTACGAGGATACCTCAAAATGGCAGAAATTCAAAAAGATTGTGCTCATGGGAACTGACCATATCTTACATAAGATACTGCCTATGTAATCTCAAATTTTAAAACAAACTCATAATTTTCTTAAGCGTTCTTGAACATTCTCTAGAACAATACTATGTGCAAAACCAAATATATGACACCCTAGGCATAACACCAACATGAACTTCTAACTTGTTGTTTATTGAGGTCTCTAGATGAGACTTGGAGTCGAGTCAACTTGTACAAATACAAAGCAAAAGTCGAACATATAACACCAACATGAACTTCTAACTTGTTGTCTCTTGAGGTCTCTGGGTGAGACTTGGATCCAACTTGTACAAATGCAAAACAAAAGTCAAACATAAAATAATAATAATAATAATAACAACAACAATAATAATTTTTAATATATGCTGGAGAGTAGACAAGGCAATGATTAGTGAAAGACGTAACTATATTTCAAACCCTGTTTAATGTGTCCATCATTTTTTGTAAGCTGCATAAGTTCTAAAGTAGGAATACTTCATACATGGGAAAATTCTGGGTGTTGCTGGATCGTCAGACAGTCAGCCTTAAAATATTACAAAATTTAACCTCTTACCACTTCTAGTACTCCAGCAAATTCGGGCAACTGGAGCAAGTCAATATTGTGATTAATACATCGACTATATTCCATCCCAAACAACATTAGTCGGTGCTAGATACCGTGAATTAAATTTGGTAACGAGTTGAGTGTTGTGTAGTTACGAAATATGTTCACTCAAACATAGTAAAACTTTTGATTTAATTCAGTGTTATCTCAAAAAGTGTGAATCTTCCATAGAAAGGACGAGGTTATGAGCTCCGACTAAGATCACACCTAGACACTATTTAGAATCTTGGTCGTGGTGTTTTTATTTTGCTCTTCACTGCCAGCATTTTCAATCTGAGAGAGTAGGTTGAAGAAGAATTATCATTGTGATTCGCGTAATCACGTTTGACCTGGAGTTAAGAAACAGTAACAACACGAAAACCAGATCTCCTCCAACTGAGAACGTAAGATCACAATAAGAACTCAGGTCTAGACAACAGTAGCAGCAACAAAAGCGAGAGCCAACGCAGATTCTTCAATGTCTTCGACTTCCTTTCTCAAAAATAGCAACCAAATTTCGCTTCACTAAATTCCCACGATCTTAAATAAAGAACAGATTAAATCATGTAGTTGTATACACCTCCTACAAGGAAGAAATGTTCACGACTTGAATATCTTTTAAAATCCTAAGCTAACTGAATGTGATTTATTGTAGCGCTTAACCAAAGAACAACAAAGTTGACAATTATAGTTATAGACAGTGACTTTGATATCCTTTCTAATATTATATCTGCGATTACCATGAACAAACAGAACGATAATAACCACACAATTTTTGTTACAATCAGGATCATCGACAACAAAAAGCAATAACAAGAGCGTACGCGTTCTTTCTCTCCTTGCTCGAATCAAATGTCAGCTCCCTTCTGTTACACATTGACGTCTAATAAACAACAAAAATATTTTAAAATTCAATTTTGCTCAGAGCCATAAAGTTTACGGAAGAAATAGTGTTAAGATAACAGAGGGAGAAGGCAAAATCTGTAGACGAAATGGTCCACCAATAATTGTTATCCCACTGGTCATAGGTCTGCTCAATCAGTAAGTCAAGATAAGCGCAAAACATGAAAAAGAAAACCAAATTTCAATTTTTACTCCATACTTCATACAGACACTAAGATACACACACATGTAAGGAAAACTCATCACAAAACTTACACATATACTGCAAGAACAATCACTAAACCACATTGTCATTCCAGTGAAAAAATCTCTTGGAGGATCTGCTATATTGCCAAAATGAACAAAAAAGCTGCTACTCCTCCATCCCAGTCTGATCAACAGACGAGGGCCAATTATTCTTCATGACAATGCTCAACTACACAGTTTCATGAATAACGCTCCAGAAGTTGAGGGCATTTGGCTACGAAGTTCTTCCACAGTCAGCTTATTCCCCAGACCTTTCTCCTACCGACTACCACTTTTTCAAGCACCTTGATGGTTTCCTGCCAGAGAAGGAGTTCAAAAGTCAAACCGATGCTGAAAGTGCGTTCAAAGAGTTCGTCAGTTCCAGAACTCCAGACTTTTATGTTACCGAAATAAACAAACTTGTAATTCGTTGGCAAAATATGTTGATCGTAATGGTACTTACTTTGATTAATAACAATTACGACATTGTTGAAATATATTGTGATGAATTTCATGTTTCGACACGTTGCTTACTTTTTATTCAGCCTGATATATTAAGGCACACAGAATATCCCATTTCTCCTACTATTAGATTTTTAAAAAATTAAAAATTACATTGACTGAAACTAATATTCTAATCCTTCACTACATTCTGCTGGCTTTTACTCCATTCAATGTGTAATGATTCCCTCATTGAGATCAGTGACATTTATAAATTTTTCACCTGCTTTATAGGAAAGAATATAGCCTTCTACTGTGCTTGACATTTTGCTTATATAAGCAAAACAAACAAGCATAACATCATACAATATTTGGCTCGGCCCACACCTCAACAGAGCAGTTCTCTGCTTACTCTTTTTCAAAAGTAGTACATAAATTAAATGTGTGGCCGTCCAAATACATTTCTAATCGTCCTAATCTAATCGGTGATGAATAATAAAATTGCTGAACCACTTCTCGAAAAGAGACAAGCAATTAATGCTATTTTTGCAGAAAAGCAGAAAATTATCGTAAAATTTGATTTTAGTAAATATGAAAATATGTTTAATGCATTTTTCTAAATACGTTTTTATTGAAGTATCTTGTTACTTAATTTTGTGATTTGTAATCTGTTCTATTTCCTTTTCAGAATCATAATTCATTTAATAGCTTGTATTTCACTAAACTTGTAAAATATAATTCTGAAGATTGCTCATTTAAAGAAAACTGGAGATGAAATATTTTATAAATGGGAAATAACAACGTATTGAATAATGTGTAGTTAGTATATTACAGTGATAAATCCTTTAAATATTCTTTTCTTATTTTGGTACAAGGCCAGCAACTCTGAGGGACAGCGAAATCGATTACATCGACCCCTTGCTCCTCTAGTACTTGATGAGTCGACATATGAGGCTGACAATTTGGTGTTTCTATTGTTCACTAGAGGAATTAATGATAGTCTAAAGTAAAATTCGAAATCATAGTAGACAATATCTTGATCCAGTGAAACAAAGCGAAAGATTTCCAGTGTGGTTTTCTCTGACAGCTGATGAATGAACAGTTGATCAATCAACAGCTATGTCTAACACGTTGGTGATGTTCTAAATCTTAAATTTTAAAGTAATTGAAAAAAATAGCAGCAGTGAATAACATGCATGAAAGAACAACTGGTATAGATATTTTTAAACATATGAAGAAAGTACATTTTATATGTGCAACAGGTGGTGGTTGGAAACAGAAAATATGTATGGTGATGGAAAAGTCTCGATGGATAAGTCTATAAGATTTGTAACCATAAGTCATGTATAAATCCTACAGTGCATCTTTCTGTGATTCGTCAGGAGACACTTTCATGTGGAAATTTAAATCTGTGTGTTATGTGGTATCGTCTATTAGATTCTACGATAAATATTTCACGAACACATGTTCCATTAATGAAATTATCAGATCAAATCAGTAGGACACTATGGGGCAGGTCTGAATATTTGAGTTGTATGTACAGTCTAGAAAGAGCGAGTGATAAAGAAAAAAAATTTAAAAACAGTAGAATTCACACCAGTACTCGACTGGCACTTTCTTTATTATCTCTAAAATATGGAAGTAAATTTGAACTAGGCGGAATTTGAACTCAAGTAGCAGAATCGAAAACGAATAGAATAAAGCAACGTGTTTTACCATTACATCCAACATTCTAAAGCTTCTGAGAATGAATTGTATTCGATTGCAAACACAAATTTATAACCAGCTTAGAAGCTGTATATAGGGACTTGTTCTAGCACACCACTTCACAATGGGTTAGTACGGTAATGTTTATTCGCGGTATTTTCAACTGCAAAATTCATGAGGCAATCAAACACATTTAAGAAATTAATTGTCAATTACAAGTCACTCGTGTGATTAGATGCATCAAACACTGTGCACTGTAAGCCTTCCAGCCTATTTTCACGTGTTAACGATGTCAGAGATGTCAGCGGATAGGTTGATGCATTACATTGCTGAATGAGATAAAACTCAGTGTATTACGAATTGTGTCTGTGATACGTTTAGCTTTATATTTGTCAGTATGAGGCATACATCACAAAGGGGAACATCACATACCATGTAGACTACAAACGGTAAGGGAGAATAGCGTCAAATAGTATGGTTTTTGCGTCTCGACATTTCATCAAATACCCGGCTGTATCTGATAACAAACGTACTGTGTAACAGTTCACGTTACACAATCAGGATGAATATACAGTATGCGCACTTCACAAACATACTGCATTGTAATAAATTCCTTTTGCAATTTGTACGGTGCCAATGTTTAGACTTTTTCGCTTTTCTGTACAACTTTCTGTAGTAACAAAATCAAGAAAAGCACAACAGACAAAGGATACTACTGGAGACTTCTGCTAGCATGACCTTTGCACTCAAGTGACTGTTGCTGAGCAAGCAAATGTCACTCACTCTGCATGAGAGCGTCCATATGTATGTGTGTGTGTGTGTGTGTGATTAAATATAATGGTAAATAGACATGCATATACACAGACAGACAGACAGACAGATAGATAGATCGATAGATAGATTTCTTTATTAGCCACACAGGGCTCAACATAGATGGGACAAATACAATGTAGAGTTTTACTTTTCGAGGGGACGAGAAAAAATGGGGATAACGATCAAAAGGTATCGAAAAACGTTTGGGGTATGTAAAAAAAAAAAAAAAAAAATCCCAAGAAATGGGGAGGTTATCCGTGGAAAGAAAAACCTTCGAAAATACCACGGTAACCTCGGGCATTAATGTCACTAATTGAAAAATTTTATTTACGAAATTAACGCAAGTAACGCTCTGCTTAAAAAGAATAGAAATAGAGAGTTACTTACCGTTCGAAAGTTCGGTTGTTCTTTCCTTTGAATGTTCGTTAAGAAGGCTGTTGTAAAGTTTTTTAGCTAGATATTTTTGGCACCCCCCCCCTACCGCATTGGAGTAGAGGGATTTTAAAGTGTGGTGTAATGTTAACGTGATATGATAAATTTTTATATGATTAGGTGGCGTCGTGTATGGGTGGTTGTTTGTTTTGATGTTGTTTTTTGTTATGTTTGTTTTTGTATTTATGTAGTTCATTAATTCTGTGTTTGTAATGTCTATTGCTGTGAGCATGTTTTCTGTATGTGTTCTTGTGGTGTTGATGTTGTTTGTGGTATGTTTGGAGACGATGGTTTCGGGAGATGTATATCTCCCTGCTTTGTTGGTGTTTGCATTTGGTTTGGTTCTTTTTTTACTCCTTTTCCTCCGCCCTTTTCGGGCTATTTGCCACTCACTACTGCTACTTTCGTCCTCGGACGAGTCTTCTGAGGAATCGGAAGGGGATAAGGGCATGTCGTGTGCTTGTGTGTTTGTTTGTTGAAGTGGGTGTGTTGTTGATGGTTGTTGATTATCTGCTTGTAGTGTATGTGATGTGGGAGAAGTGGAATTGGTTTTTGTATTGTCTTTTGCTTTTACTGTTTCCTTAGTTCTTGTGGTTGTTGTTTGTGTTTTTTCGGGTGCATTTGTTGATGTAGGTGGGTTTGGTTTGTGGGATTCTTCTGTTTTGCTCCTTTTGCTCGTTCTTTGTGTTGGTGGTGGTGTGGGTAGTAGGGGTCCTTTTTTGGCTGTTTTTCCTTCTTGTTGTTTTTTGTTGTCTGTTGCTGTTGGACAATCTTTTTTGAGGTGCCCTTCGATGCCACACAGGTAGCATCGAGGCCTTCTACCTTCTACCACAACGTAGAGGGTGTGTCCGTCTGGCAGCTCAATTTGAGTTGGAATTTTTTCCATTCCAGTCTTCCTGCTTTAATGCAGTAGTTTCTAGAATGTTTATATTTCCTTCCATGTTATAACAAATAGCTAATAACAGCCATTGTGGTTCCACTTCTGGAGGGACATTTTTTATCGATACTCTGGTTACCCTTTGTCCAAGGTACGTGGGTACCAATATTATATGTTCGGAACGAAGAGTCAGCGTGGACAACTCTTTCGCTTTCTCTTCGCTGTCAAATCTAACTTGCACACTGGCGAAACTATTTGCCCAGTTTATGTATTTCTTGTGGGCCAATATGGGATACAAACATTGTTCAATATTTTTTGTTGCTGGTTGCTCTGGTTTTCTTGTTTTTGTGTTCAAAATTTTGTATATGATGGTTTGTTTTTGTGCATCATGAATGAATTTTTCAGGTATTTTTTATTTTAGTTTTGGTCCTTGTTTGCTTAATAGCTTTTTGTTTCTTGAATTTCTTTTGTTGTGAAGTGCAAAATTGTTTTTTTTTTGTCTGAGTGCATCAGCAAAGTTTTTTTTTTTTTTTTTTGTCGTCGCTGGTGGTGGTGGTTTCGGTAGCTGTGGAGACTGCTGTAGTAGCAGAGATTTTGGTCGTGGTTGGTCTTGATGCAATGTTGTTGTTATTGTTGTCGTTGCTGCTGCTGCTGCTGCTGTTGCCGGTGGTGATCATAGCACACATAGCTTTCATATTGGTGGTGGTGGTGGTGGTGGTGAGAGGGCTGTCAATATGTGCAGTTGCTGTTTTGATGACGTTCTTAGAAATTTCTTTTTGTGTGCGCGTGCAGTTTTCATTCTTTTTCTTCTCTAGCGTTCCAAGGCTAGGGAAGTGATGTTCGAAGAACGGACTGGAACAGCGTTCCAAAACATTTTTCCAAATGCCGAGGAAAAATTTATATTTTGACGGGGCTGGAACTGCCCCTAGGGGCCAATTCCTCCCTTCGAAAAAATATACAAATGAAGCTTGGGTGCTTCGCACAGATTATATGAAAAACGTTTTAATAAATCTGGGCAATATAAGGTAAAAAAAAAAGTTTACTTCTGCAGCCGATGTGACAGCACGTCCGTCAGTAGAGATAGATAGATAGATAGATGGATAGATAGATAGATAGATAGATAGATAGATAGATAGATAGATAGATAGATAGATAGATAGATAGATATTCCGAGTTCAGATTGCTGCTGTTTCTGGAGAAATGATACCAGAAGCAGTTCTCCTAAAATCTGAATCATTGTGCGATCGTCTTAGAAATCGATATTAAAGCCAATGACAGCACCGCTATGTAGTTGTGTAAACGGTAATACTTGGAAACAAATGTCCTTTGTTCCTCGTTTTAGGTTTGATTGAGCTTATGCACAATCACCAGGCTACAAAGAAATAATTCTGGCAACGTCATATATCTATTTTCGATGTACATCAATAACCATAAATATCGTTGTTTTTGTTGTTGTTCTTACGAAAGACAGCTTTTATCCAGCAAACCAATAATTATAATGTTCTGTGTCAGACTGCATCACAACCACTAATTTAGAAATAACAGTGCATATGTATAACAGTGCATTATATATTACAGTGCATGATGTATACATCCTGGCGTATAACACAATAATGATCGGGAATAGAAGAGATCCGATTGAAGGGTAAATATTGATTTCTTTCTCTTAGACACAAGATCTCAAATTTGGAGGAAGGAACAGGATATTTTATTAATACCTGTACTTAATGTTATTTTTCTTGATCGTGGTTGGATAAAAGTCGACGTTGACCTTGACAGGATTTTGATTCAGAATGTAAACAGTCGGAACATATACAAGTCATTTTGTCCATGGTTCTAGAGAAACTACCAATTCCAGGTTTCAAACATAAGCGCAAGGATTGAAGAATCTTTCAACTCTAAATTTTAAACTAATTGTCCGTAAGTATATGGTTTCTCATTTAAGCACCACGGCCAGAGATTTTTAAAGTATGGATACCATCGCCCCAGTCTCTTTGACTGATACTGAAATCCATCGAAAGGATGAAAGTTTTAATGAATCAAAACAAATATGCTAGGCATTTTCCGACTTTCTAACCATTCTGACAGCTCGCTGTTTTATTGTCCGTAAATATACAACACTGCAGTATATGTCATTTACTCAAATATCTTGCTAGTCATCATGATTAACAACGACATTTGCTATAAGGACTATGTATTCAGAAAAGGACATGTAACAAATACTAATGCAATTCCATACTACATTATTCTTCTCATTGGATACCAATAATAAATCAGCCTGAACTAAAATCTATATTAAAGTCTTTTCTTCGATTTGCTGCATGCCAGTATTAGAACATATTTGTTGTCAGACTAATACTATAGCCTAGTAATAATTCTAGATCGCTAGAGTACGATATTTTTAATGTATGAGTATATGTACGTATATGTGCGTCTTTGCGTGTACATACATATTCACCGATGTACGCATATATTTCGCCAATATGTATAGATTTGTGTGTGGCCATTAATACAAGTGTATAAAAGTATATATGTATGTACATATACAACCGTATTTTATATATGAGCTTATGTACAAAGAGAGGTCCAGACCTAGAAGTTCATCACTTACACAAACTCTGATATGCTTAAATATGCTGCATATACTTGTGTGTGCTTGTGTGTAAGTATGTGCTCACTCATCTATGCATATATACATATATACATAAATACATACATATGCGTGTTTGTATTGGCAAACAATCACGTGTATTGACATGAGAGTGTGTGTATATTTCCATAGTGTATATGATATTTAGCGTAGTTGACAATCAACATTTTTAACATCCCGCCTGAATATAATATGCCAAGCCACCACATATATCACCATGCTTTCTTCACTAAATGTCCGAGTAAGAATTGTGTATTTTCTCTGGAAATATTCACACTGAATGGTCTTACGATAAACGGCTTCATTTTATGATAGTTCATATCATTTTCAGTACAAAGAGGAATACTTTTTCTTGATAATACATTTTGCAAATGTTCTGATATTGCTTCAAGTACTTGTGATAAATCGCCAAAAAACTCCAATGAATAGTATGTTCTCGACTTCATTGCACGTTTACTTTTTTTGTTTTGTTATCTTTTTCAGCGAATTTACTTTCTGCAATAATAATATCCATGGTGCAATACTTTTTGCTGATGCGTTCATTCAGAAAATGAACGGATGACTAACATAATGATTTTTGTTTTGTTTTGTTTACAGAGAATTGTAAGCACCAAATTTATGAAAGAACGACACTTTCTGGCATATTCATTCTTTTTCCGACTTCACAAATAATAAAAATATCAAAGCTTTCAAATATCTTCATTGCCTTTCAAAATATTCTCCAAGCTATATTTGACTATGTCAGTAGAATTTTTAAGAGCCGTCTGCAAATGATGTACAGGGTATATACCATCAGATGTAATATAACATAATGGTTTGCTCCTTCGGACATTCGAATTTACTGACATGAACATTTTAGGAATATTGTAGGCACGAACTTTTCCTCCCTTGTTTTCAGAAGCTACAATCGATTGATGGAAATGGTTGCGTGTATGCTTTTAGGTGAAATTCGTAATTTCATACATTCTAAATTAACCATCCTTCTTTGAGCCACCTCACGGACGAAGCGTACCATGGTAGTATTACACCAAGATTTCCAGGGTTTCAGAAATCTTTCCGTTCTGCTTCAAAATGAAAAGATGTTGTACAAGAAACATATTATTCTCAGGATTTTTACATGTGTGGCTAGTTACATAAAATTTAATAAGAGTTAATGTTAAAGCAGACCATTCCATGCTCTAAATGTTCCTTCCAATTAATTCGAAGCCATATGGAGAACCTACGTTCATAAATCCTTGCTTCATAGCATTATTGTATGAAACGTGATCAATTGTAGCTCCCTTTTCCTTCAATGCTCAACCGACAAAGTTGTTAAAGTATATCACTGATAACTTAGTATTAAAAGTATATTATCAATAAAGGAAATCCTGAATAGCTGAAATAGATGTGCCATGATTTACTTTTATTCCAATTGTGGTATCATTCAGCTTTGTGAAGATATCGTTAATGTTATCCAGGTATAAGTAATTGGCATTGAGTGTGTAGATATTTATATCTACATATAAAACTTCGTTGATATTGCAGGTAGTTAATGACGGGAAACTTTTGACAACGTGATCTAGCTTCCACACTTATGATACTTTGATTTGATTACTAATGGCATATTTTGGTCGTCTCTTAGACCACGTTAATGGCAATTAATAGATAGATACACATCTGCGTTCAATTTGTTCGAATAATACTTGTTTTGCCAGTTATACATACTTTAATTTTAGTAAATGATATTCCAATTGAGACCATTGACATGCTTAATGTATCCTAAATCGTAAAGGCAGTGAATGAAACAGCAATTTCATATGTATGAACACATACCTAAAAAGCAAGAAACGGATTCAGTATGTGTTGGATTAATTTATTTAAAACTAATTATTGGCAGTGTACGTTTTGTCCAGGTATTGAAAATACATATAATTAAATTTACCGCCTAAAACAATGTATGAGTACTGTGTAAGAACACAAGTAAGTCACGAGAACCTGAAGTAATAAAAAGATAGCAACATTCAGGTAAATGAGCTGTTGCTCTGGAAAATGGCAAGATGCAAACTCACGAACGATACACACACTAAAACACTATCCACAGATGAAAAATCCTACAATATTGTTAATTTGTTTACATTATTTACATTTTAATATGTAGAAAGACATTTATTTATGTTTATGGCTGTGCATATGTAATTTCAGTTCTCAAGGTGTTTTATAATGCCGATTACAAGTTGCACGCGGAGACGGTTAGTTATGCCAGCATTTGGCCTGGCAGCAAATTCACAATTGGGACGATGATAGTTTACAGGCTTATTCGTATTTTGATTAATTTCGCTTTCTGGTTATGAAAATGAATTTTTTGTGCTTTAAAGTGCACTAGTCTTATGTGACACTGTCTTCAGTCATTTCATTTTTTGCCATATCCTCTAATTCATTATATATATATATATATATATATATATATATATATATATATATATATATATATATATATAAACTTGTGTGTATATATACATGTGTATATATATGCACATATATATATCCATTTGAATATATATGTATATATATACTTTTATGTAAATACACATAATTATTTATATATGTATATATATATATATATATATATATATATATATATATATATATATATATATATATATATATATATATATATATATATATATATATATATATATATATATATATGTATATATATATATATATATATACTTTATTTAAAAGCACCAGAAATATAACAAAAAAATCGTTACTCTGAGTTTCACGTTCCCGTTCATAGTATATGTTGTGGTTTCTAGTATTTAGGCTAACTACAAACGTAATATTTGTAGTTGTATCTTTATTTTCACACCTAGGCTGAGTGTTTCTCTGCAAGGTATAGATTGAGATTTCCTTTGATTTTTCATGGCATGTTGAGATATTTTTGTTTCTGAAGGAACATGTTAAGTTCTGCCAGTCGTTTTCCTCTTCTAACAGTGACTATTGAGCATATGCGCCTTGCCATATTAAATGGTATGTTCCTTTTTGTGTAGGAAGGGTGGTAAGATCTAAAATCTAAATATTGGTGTGTGTCTCTGTTAGTGTAGTAGAAGTCAGTAGTAACTGTCTCATTTTCTTCAACTGTCAGAATATCCAAAAAGGGGAGTTCTTTTCATTCATTTTCATAGTTAATTAGATTGATACATGAATGTTATTCATTAATTTAAGAAATTTTGTAAGGTCCTCCTTATTTCGGTTCCAAAGTATAAAGCAGTCATCTAAGAATGTTTTCCAGTTTCCGATAAAGTAGGTCTCAAAGTGGTGGTCAAAAATAGCCCTGAATAAGGTGATTTTTTTTTCTTCATGGTATCCCATTACTAGTGTGTCAATGTTGGTACTACTTTCGTCCCTATCGCAGTGCCTTGTATTTGTAGATAGTATTGATTATTAAAGAAAATGTGTTTGTTTTCTACTTCTACCTGTAAACTTTCAAGTATACATTCTTTTGATAATTTCTCCTGAATTCTTTGTGGTTGTTTGTTTATCCAGAATTCTACTGCTTCTCGTCCATATATATAATGGGTATTTTTGTAGAGACTAGCTACGTCAAAGCTAACTAGTACTATCTCTTTATATATATATATATATATATATATATATATATATATATATATGCGTATTCTTTAAATATATGTACGCATCTATGCGTATATAGATGGGCAGGACTATTTTATAAACGCACACACATTCACTCTTGAGACTCAGGAAGACTTTCTATAACATGCATTTAGGGACATCTATTGGCCAGGTAAAACGGAAGTTAGATTCCTAGGGAGGAGACTTATTTCAGAAATTAGGAATTATATCTCGTAGAGACAGTGGTCTAAGAATCAGAGAAAACGTTGAACCAAGTGAAATCTAGAGAATAGAAAAATTCACAGATGAACCAATAGAATAATTGATGAAGATCAGTTAATCTGAATTAAACAATGGTTAATTCCAAAATTAATGATTTGAAAACAAGTCTCAAATTTTTCATTCGAAAAAAATCTGAAAATTCTTCAATAAATAATTTCGCCAAAATGCAAGATATTTAAAAGTATTACTATGTTGAGACCACTTGAGACACGCATGCAAGAGAAAAACATTTGAATAAATCTAGAGACTAAGATGAATAATGCCAAAGATTAAGTGTTTTTAAAGTTTTGCATACAAAGTGAAGTTCAGAACATTACGCATTATGGCAGCTTTGAATATTTGGGGCTACAAAAGGAGAGCAAACTATGACCAGTGTTGTGAGCTACAAGATACCGAGAAAGGGAAAGAAATGTACAGAAAAGAGGTTAAAATGTTACCGATGACCGAAATTATTAAGCAAAGTAAAGAATAGAAACATATGACAGTCATGCAGAAAATCATGAAAATCCAAGAGATTTATAAGTAGCTGCAAAGCACAACTAGCAATTAAACACGCAAGTGAACATTCATACACACAAATAGCATATATATAGATGTATATATGTACATAAATATACACATGTAGATAATATTATGCATATATATATAATAAACAGTGACAACAAAAGGATGAGACCTCGATATTAGATAAATAGAGGATTAGTTATATATGTTATAATTTAGAACAAACATTAAATTTTCATTATAATACTCGGAGTTTCGGATGTCGGAGCAAAGAGCAACGGTGCATTCTCATCGGCTATCAATACCCATAGACGCTATGAAAAACCGTTGAATAAAAGGGAAGTTACTCTAATAGGTAGAAAAATAAAAAAGACAAAAGATAAAACATACACGCAACCATATTTTCACAATACATAGACATAAGCCTCTTGCGTTCATAACGTCTACATACGTACATACTCTCATAAACATCTACACGTACATGTACATACATATACAAACATATATCTGTATGTACGTACTCATACATACACACATATCCGCTCACAGTCTCACACATGTATATATATATATAAATGTGTACGCAACTTCATTCTCATATACACATAGGCGTTTGCATGCATACACGTAACATAAAACATATAGATTCAGACATTTATACATATAAATATACGTATATATATATATATATATATATATATATATATATATATATATATATATATATATATATACATATATATATATATATATATATATATATATATATATATATATATATATATATATATATACACGCATACATTCACACTGCCACATACACGTATATACATATACGTATATATGTGCGTGCGCGTGTGCGTATATATATGTATATATATATATATATATATATATATATATATATATATATATATATATATATATGTGTGTGTGTGTGTGTGTGTGTGTGTGTGTGTGTGTGTGTGTGTGTGTATGTATGTATATATATATATATATATATATATATACGTCTATGTGTATGTATGTATGCATGTATGTATGTACATCGAAAAATTGGCTATTTTCTTAATTGGAATACGAACATCGAGGTGTAAACCTGTTTTCACAATAAAGTGATCCAGATATACAATTCCATAAGCACAATTTGTCTATGAGAAACATAATTGTTATATAGGGTGTCTACATGGAGTAAATAAAATCATAACTTAAACAATTAAATAAAAGAAATAATTTCTTAAAGTATGTTTAAGAAATTATTTAAGAAAGTATGTTAGTCTGTATGTACACAGACTCTGTGGACACCCTGTAGTTTCGTTTACAATTCATTTAATGATTTATCGAAAGGAAAGGTAAAATAAATGGGAGAGAAATGGAAGGGTTAGGGTTAAAAGTAATAAAGGATGAGCTTAATATTTTCATAACGTTGCTTGTTTAAAATGAGAACGTAATTAGCAACCTGAAAGCGTGTTACATGAAAATTATAAGATGGCATACGCATATTTTGTCTAAGAGAAATTTTGTAGTTATAGTTCCATTTACAATTAATTGAAAACAAATTAGCTTATCATATATTTTCATAACATATTGTTTGAAATTGGAATTGAAACGGAAGAAACTCAAGACTGTTTTCAATGAAAACCTTAGGAATGCTATTTATTTCGCACAAAAAGCCAATAAAATCATCCTATGTTGTGATTTTAAAGTCCGGATAGGAAGTGACTGCAATACATGCTATAGCTTCTGATGTTTTGGTACAGGTAAAATGGGCAGTTGTATTGTATGCTTGTTGTAAGTTTTTGTTCCGAATTACGCCGAGTGTTAAGCAATTGACATTCTTCTCTGCCAGAATCTGAAGCAGTATTTTACCCATATCGCCCCAACGGTTATCATACTTAGTTTGCCATAATAAATATACATGGTGGTTAATGCATGAAATGGGTGTTCGATGAATAAATATTTTACTTAGATTGTTACAAAAGTTTACAAAAATAAAACGAGATTTCTTAAAAGTTTGAAATTCTGCAACATTCTGTAATATTAGCGTTGCCTTCCTGAAGCACAAGTAAATTCGTCTTCTGATGGTTCATACCCCTACTGTCAAAACTGCGGGTCTGTGGGCAAATAAGCACAAAGATTGATTCTGTGAAAAAAACCAACAACTATCTGAAATTTTAGACAGAAATTCTTCAATCTTAATCTACCTTAAAGGAATTCTTTCCGCACGACAATGTAAATGCGTGGTGGTTGAGCATGTCGAAAGATATATAATGACTGCAACCAATATATTTATATAGGTAAACATGTGTTTTCCCTCACTATCTACCTTTTACCCCTCCTGTGTTCCAAAATCTATAGGCAACGATAGCGAAGGACTTCAAAACCACTGGACAGAATTTCAGATGTTTTCTACGATCCGTTCGCAACGCATAAGCAGGTTCTAGATAACTTCCTGCAACAGATGAGCATGTAATACAACATAGTGTGTGTGTGTGCGCGCGCGCCTGCATGTGTGTGTGTGTGTGCGCGCACGCACGCGGATGAGCGTGCGTGCATTTATGTATGTATGTACACACACACATATATATGTGTACATATACGTATATATATATACTTACACACACATGTATATATATATGTATACTTACGTTCATAAATATTCATATACATACATATATGTTTATATACATACATTTTTATAAACTAATACTACGTGGGTAATAACATTATGCCGTTCTCTCTTCTACGGGTATCGGCTACCAGATGCTATCGTACAGAAGGACTTCGTTTAATACATAAACACTTGGAAATCCGTTAATATCGTATACTTTATGCAAAACAAAATTATTATATAAACAAATGGAATGAACAGGCCTTATTCCAAATTGCTATAATTTTTTTCTGCGCATCAGTATTAGCTGGTAATTGCTGTGTTTTACACATATTATACACATTATTGCATTAATATGACCCAACACTACACATCCACTTTCACGTCTTCAGGAGAATCTCGACGCTCTTCACCTGAAGACGTGTGAGCGCACAACTATTGTTGAACTATATTAATGAAATGATGTGTATGTGTAAACTTCAGCAATTACCCGCTGATACTGATGCGCAGAAACAATTGTAGCGATTTAGAATAACGCGAATTCATTCCATCTTATATACAAAAATTTACACACATACTAGCACACGCATGTGTATGTGGAAACGCCTGCGCCCTTACATGTGTGTCTGTACACCCGTATATGCGTGCACGTGTGTGTATTAATTGGCTTTTGTAGACTGCCAGAGCAGCAGCCTTGCAACTTAGCGCAGAAACCTTCGTGAGTGACACCTCCAATTTTGGTATAAGAAGCGTATTCACAAAAGCCGGATTAAAACTTATATGCTTTCAGCGGAGATAGATTTCTCTGTAATTGTCCGAGATCTCTTAAGGCGTGCTACAAGTCATTCCTCTTTCATAATAAATTAACATTTTTTTTATATAGCTCCCTTCCAACTGCTCGTTCATTGTTATCAATTTTTCACTGTTGTTTAAATGTGAAACTAGATCTAACTGATTTTACAGACAATTTTAGAAGATTTTTTTTTTTTTTAATAGTGTCGTAGATGTTGAGAGAGATTGCAGAAGAATTACTAGTTTGAAATACTGTTGTTTCACACCTTGTCATTGCCAAGCCCTCGTAATTTATGTTTACACTTAACTCACATCGGGCTGGCTGTAGTACTAAATTCACACACACACACACGTGCCTGCGATTGCACATTCATATATATTTTTTCTTTTCTACCCTAGTAGCAAGGCCCGAAATTTTGGGGAACGGACCAGTCGATTACATCGACTCCAGTAAGTAAACCCTGAAAGGATGAGAGACGAAGGCGACCTCGGCGGTATTTGAATTCAGAACGTAAAGAGAGACGAAATACCGACAAGCATTTTATTGTTTCAGTCAATAGATTACAGTTAAGCTGGGGCACCACCTCTTGAGTCTTAGTCGTACTTATTCTCTTAAATTTATTTGATCGGGTCTTTTTGCAGAACCGATAAGTTTCGTAGATGTTAACACACTGACAGAGGTTGTCAAACCATGTTCGTGGGATAAACACAGACGCAAAGATATACACACGCGCATGCATACATTGGCACACACACACACATACGCACGGACAAACGCACGCACACGCACACACACACATACACACACACACACACGCACGCACACACACACACACACACACACACATATATATAGATAGATAGATAGATAGATAGATAGATAGATAGATAGATAGATAGATAGATGTGGAGGCGCAATGGCCCAGTAGCAGTGATCTCGCGGTCATAGGATCGCAGTTTCGATTCCCAAACCGAGCGTTGTGAGTGTTTATTGAGAGAAAACACCTAACGCTCCACGAGGCTCTGGCAAGAGATGGTTGCGAACCCTGCTGTACTCTTTCACCACAACTTTCTCTCACTCTTACTTCCTGTTTGTGCTGTACCTGTATTTCAAAGGGCCAGCATTGTCACTCTGTGTCACGGTGAATATCCCCGAGAACTACATTAAGGGTACACGTGTCTGTGGAGTGCTCTGCCACTTGCACGTTAATTTCACGAGCAGGCTGTTCCGTTCATTGGATCAACTGGAACCCTCGACGTCGTAAGCGACAGAGTGCCAACAAACAACAATATATATATATATATATATATATATATATATATATATATATATATATATATATATATATATATATATGTATATATATATATATATATATATATATATATATATATATATATATATATACATACATATATATATATATATATATATATATATATATATATATATATATATATATATATATGTATATATATATATATATATATATATATGTATATATATATATATATATATATATATATATATATATATATATATATATATATATATATATATATATATATATATATATATATATATATATATATATATATAATAAACAAGTTTTGGGAACGTCGGATGTGTTTGGTATTTTACAGACAAAAAGATAAATTTTGAACGCATATTGTTATGGGTCATTTAGCTTAATGGTGGGGCACTTATCTGGTGCAGGTTCGATTCCCGTAGCCGTTTGCTGGCAGCTTTTTTTCCGTCTTATAAGGGTAAATACCCAATCTTCCTCTGTTGTCTTCATCTCTACTGTGTTCGTAATTTATTCTTCTTTGTAAAACACACACTCTCTCTCTCTTTCTCTCTCTCTCTCTCTCTCTCTCTCTCTCTCTCTCTCTCTCTCTCTCTCTCTCACACACACACACACACACACATATATATATATATATATATATATATATATATATATATATATATATATAATAATAATATAGATTTAATCAAAAGATTAAATGTGGTACTTAAAATGTTTGAGGCACCAGAATTTGGTAGGATAAAAACCAAAAACAAATTCAAGAGATTTGGTGAATAAAATTTGAAGTTAAGCAACAAAAATTCAATCGGTTATAGCAGTACGTACGTTTCGTACAAGCTCCATTTATTCATGTAGAGATAACACTACAGAAAATACAATGAAAATGTACTCCTCAACTGCATAAAGGAATTTCATTTTAGAAAGTCATTTTGAAAATGTTTGCAAAAAACAAGAATAAGAGAAGAAAACACATCTCGACTATGCTGCTGTTTCACAGACAAGTAAATCAAACAAGAATTTAAAATCTAATTGGGGGATAGTAGTAATTTCACATTTAGAGGAAGGCAGGTTAAGTAGTGGTGGACAGCAGGTTAGGGGTAAATCAAGCATAAGAGAAAGAAGAAGAAAAAAAAAAGGAAATGGAAGGGCAATACCCTAAGGAGTGGTAAGAATTTGGAAAAAATTTGAGGTAAGGGAATTAAGGTCAAGGTATTAAAGAAATATATCTATTCTACAGTATAAATAGAATAATACAATGAAGCACTGAACTACTAAGTTCAAAACTATAGGGAACAATAATAATTGGAACAAAATAAACATATCCAGTTAAAATAAGATATAAATTGATGTGGGGTGGTATTATTTATGGGTAAAACTATAATATTAATGGCCAAAATCCATTGGTTGTATTATTAGATATGCAATTGATATTGTTTGAGCTAGGAAGATTTATCTCCTCAACTATGTTAACAGTTGAAGTATTAATATGTTCATTAACATGTGCATGATTATTGGTTGCGTTGGTTTTATTAATAGTTTGGTAGTTATTTGTATTGTTATCAATAATAAGACAATTTTTATTTTCAAGAGTCCTAGCCAGTTTAATGTTTTTTTCTATTTAACTTATCGATAATAAATCCTATATTGGGGAGAGTAGAGTATGAGATACAGATTGTGTGTTGAGAGATTTTATAATATTTATGGTTATGGTCGAAATTTTTTTGTAAGATATCCATAAACTTCTTATAGATGTTTGTAGATACTGCATAGTTGTAAAAGATGTTAAGCCGTATAGAATTTTTTCTTTTAGATTTGTAATATGAAGGGGGTTTATGGTTATCATAAGTATTTCGAGTTATATTATTGTTTCTATTATCATTGGTAGTTATCTTATTAGGATCTATTTTGTTATGTAAAATAATTTTCTTATTTTTATTTTTATGGTCCTTATTATAATTTCTTAAGCTAGGTATTTTATTGGTGTTAATATGGTTGTGTAGGCATTTATCAGGTTGTATTACATTTTTATTCCTCTTGTTTGAGCAGGATAGGTTATTATTAGTAGGTCTTTTCTTAACATTATTTACGTTAATTAATTTTTTATTATTGGTAACAACTTCATTTTCTTTTCTATAGGGATAGTGCAATTTAGAGCTAATATTAAGAGTGGTATCAAGAAAGTTAACGATTTTAGTGCCATATTCAAAAGTAATGCTAAGGTTAAAGTTTTTAAAGAATTTCCTAATATTCTTTCTCATTCTCTCTATGGTTGATTTGTTGTTGGTGGGTATGATAAATAACGCATCATCCCTATGAAGGCCTCCTTGGAATTCAGGAATTTCCTTATTTAGGCAATATAGAAGATATGCTCCGACCAAATTTGTTATTTCAGCCGAATCACTCGATCCCATTGGGATATCAAAGTTCTCAGGTGTGTCAAATCTGGTCCAGAGCTTATCTTCGAATTCGATGATTGTTTTTCTAGCTAAAAGTATTATGTCAATTTTTTCTCCAGTAATTAGGGATCTATTTTTAGCAAATATGAGAGCTTTGTTAAGGAGTATAGGAGAAATGCTAGAATAGTAATTGTTGATATCGAATTGGATAAAGGAAAAATTATTATTGTTGTCAATAGAGTTAAACCAATTAAGAGCTTCATCAGTATTAATCCATAATTTAAGAGTAAGGTTAGGAATAATGAACGGTATAATATTATCTAAAATAAGCTTACTTAATCTACCAATATCAGATCTAGTTGGGCAAATGAGTCTAACAGTAGGATTTACGTGAAAGTTTTTTTTATGGTCTTTTAGATTAATTTTTGGCTCACAGGGTACAACAGGTTCAGTTCTATCAGTTAGATTATATTCTGTCATGATTTTTTTGATTTTTAAATTAATGTCTGATAATGTTTCTTTAGAAGTTATTTTATATTTGCTGTTAAGTTCCTTCATAATAAGTTTTTTGTATGTAGTATAATCCATTCTGTATACATTTCCGGTTTTATCCGCCGGTACCAAAATACCTGGTTTGGCTTTGTATAGTTTTGATGAAATCCTTCAGTTTCCGTAGGTGCGGGTTTTTTCTTAGAGGGTGCATCTTAAACTTTATATTAGCGATAAGGTTCAGTAAGTCCTTTTCGAAGTTTTCTAATAACAGGTTTGGAGGTGGATTTCTTCTGCTTCTAAATAGTTTCTTAAAGTGGTTTTCTTCTTGTGATTCATTGGTTTTCATTTTCATCTTGTTATCTTGGTGGTAGGCAATCCATCGAACTCTTCTGATAAAATCATTGGTTCTGTGA
>NC_142929.1:147267046-147284546 GCF_046866305.1 Octopus bimaculoides | reverse complement strand
ATTTCTAGCGCAGTAATTGTCCACGTTAGTGGTCGACGTTATTTTTAATATATGTATATATATATATATATATATATATATATATATATATATATATATGGGAGAATTTACGAAAAAAACAACAACATACGAGGACAGGTGGTGTAAACAACAAAAGGATGTATTAGTTTAACGCTCGGGAATAGAGAAAGTCTTTAACGTTTCGAGCTACGCTCTTCAACAAAAAGAAATAAGGAGAGAAAAATTTTAATGTAGTGGTCAGCGATCTATCATATATATATATATATATATATATATATATATATATATATATATATATATATATATATATGAGAAAGACGTGTAGCGTATTATATATACATACATATTGATATTTGCTTGAGGAAGATTTGTTTTTAAATGAGCTAGCTCTGAATGTTTTTAACGATGATTATGTATAGTCCTATGTTTAAGAGATGCGGAATTATGTACATCATTTACATTTGTCGGATATTTGTTCTCATCGTGTTTGTTGCTAACGTTTCGGCTCATATACCCTCCAGCCTTCATGAGGTGTCTTGAGGGAAATTTCGAACCTGGATTATCAGCCGAAACGTTGTGTTAGCAACAAACAAGATGAAGACAAATATCCGTCAAATATAAATAATGTATATGATGATTATGTATTTATGAAATCACTGAGTCTGCAGAATCTTTTTGTCGATAAAATACATTGCAGAATTTCTTCATGCCTGCTACATTGTGAGTTCAAATTCCACTAACATCAGCTTTGATTTTCATCTTTTCACCGTCGGTAAATTATAGTACTAGTCTAAGTACTGGAATTGATGATATTGATTTATAACTGCTGGCCTTCGTAACTGGTTGTCTGATACTTAATTTGGAAATGATTATGGCATATCAATAAAAGAAATAGCCTACAGAAATATTGCTACAATTGATATTGACTAGTATAACCTTTAATTTAAGTGAGCCAGTTCTTTATATTTATTAATTTTCATGGTAATGTTGCTCACAAAATATTCAAACTAGTCCCGTTCGGGTGGATACGATTACCCAAAGTTTACAAAGTTTGCAAATTCTCTCTAAATTTATTTATTCCCAATATATAACATAATATTCTCTATGGGATTCAGATTTAGCTTCTCACCCAGAACATAATTTCCTGGAGGGTTTTCTCCAAACATTACTTTCCCGTTTTTTTTTGTTTTGTTTTTCTTTTTTTTTTTTGGCAATAATCACTGATACTAAGACATCACTTCCTTCTTTCGTTCTTTGTTATTTTTACCAAGAATTATTTTTTCAGTCTGGGAAGGAATCCTCTTTGCATACGTTTTAGCTGATGTTAATTGAATTAACGCATCTTTTAAGCCCACCATCATCACCAAATGAAAATTTATTTACATTCATGATGCCATTTACTTTGCATTTCAAAGCGATTAAGAACAATCAGGGTGAAAACTCTAGTTATTTGAATGGAACGTCTTGGGACATCATCTTAACAAAGCTTGAATCTTGGTACATCAATCCAGAGAATCAGTTGATATCGGTTTAAATCACAAATGCAATCAGATCCTTAATGCTTTCCTTGCTTAGCAGAAACGTCCTTTTACATTATTTTACATGCAACACCAACGTCTCTTTCAAACTATACATCATGATTCTCTTAAAAACACTCTTGGTGATTTCAATTTTATCTAAGTTTTCCTTTCTTTCTCGAAGAACTAAGAATTTCAATTTTCCAATCGTGCCTATGGTATTTGTACATCAACCAGGTCATTCCTTCATACCAGTAAAACCATTTTTCTGGTACTGAAGACCTATTGTTTTGAAGTTAGGCAAAAAGTGGGGATTTACGTCTTAAATTACTTGTAGACTTCTGAATATGTTGTTCTTGCCTCAGGAAAAATCATAATTTTCTTTTTATATCCACATCAAAATTGATTTTCTTTGAGGGCACATATAACTGAAAATAAAAGAAAACCTTAATCTAACTTTCGGACTTGCAATTTAGGCTAATTACATCTAACTTTCATTTCATAGAAGCCTAAAATACACTTCTTAAACCTTTTAAATACATTACTACAACATTTCAGTATAAGAACAATCTAAAGCAACTTTACCATACATTTCCTGTACGCAAAATTTTATCGTTTCTTCCTTAATTGAGATAGCCTTAAGGATTAAAGGCTGCAAATCTGAAAACTTTCAATTCAATTTTTCTTAACATAATTCTATATGCAACTCTGTGAAGCACATTTTTTCTCCCAACAAATGCTTTTAAATTCGTTCAGAGGAATGCATTGTTTCATTTGTAGCGAATATGCTATTAAGACACAATATGTTCTCTGTGCCAAATTTACAAAAATATTTAACTGATTTTTGTTGCCAGGATATGTGTGTGGAGTATTTGTGTGTGAATGCATATAAGTTTTTTTTTTATCTGAGCCTGGAGAAAGTACAGGTATCCTCCCTCAAGACCTGTGCGATTGAAGTAATTAATGTTCCTGTAGCATTTCTCTAAGTTAAAAAATCATGGAAAGGTGTCAACGGGGAGAGAATATCAGCAAGTCGACGTTAGGGAACGAGCCGGGAGTAAAGATTAGTGCGGTACTTGAACACAACAAGGATGATTGAAAGAAGGCAGAGGAGTAAGGTGGGATTATCTTAGTGGAGATAGCATGAACCCATTTAACTCCAAATAAAACAAACTACAAATAAAACAAACTCCAAGTATAACGCGACTACAAAAGCCTTCCTTTAAAGTCGCATTATAAAAGATAAAGGGAGGAAAAGATACACATATGGGACAGAGACTAGAATGTTTCTGTGAGGAGTTTATTCTAATCAGTTGGCCGGCTCTTTTCTGGGGGTTAAACAGAAGCTGCATCACTGTTCCATATGAGCAAGCAGTTCTTTCTCGTAGGAATCTCTTGATTTTAGCAGAATATCAATAATTGTTGGGGTTTAACGTAGCTTCTGACACTGAAAAGAAAACGATCGTAGCTGTGTTAAAAATAAACTACTTTCATCGGGATAGTTCTTCATTTATAGTGAGATACAACATTTGGAGCAGTATCAGGATTCTAGTTGAGTACGGCTTATGATAAAAGAAGCCGAGCTGCGACGATAATTTCTTGATAAGAGTAGCGTTTCTTTACTTGCTGTTGAAAGGGAGACATTTGGCACATCCCTTTGAAGAACTCTTTCAAACACATGAGAATGTTCCTGAACAATGTTTTATAATTTTTCTTGCGTTCTTTCTCCTTTTTTTAACATATTTCCGCACGGACAATTGACGATTTGTGCACGGTATGCTATACAAACCCGTCCTAAAACCGCACTTTCCGAGCATGAATCTTGAAGAATTTCACATATAACTCCTGTACTCATTAAATGTGTATATGTATGTATAAATGTGAGTGTGTAATATTTATTTGTTGCATACGTAGATACCAATGAGATTGCATGATCACTGCGTATATTGACAAAGCTCTTTCTGTTCTTGATTCTGTCAACTATCGTACTCACGGAAAATTCATAATGTCACTACACATTTTTCTTTCTACATTAATGACCTAGAGGCCTTCACATTCAACAACATCGTTTGTTAGGCAAATGACACTGCCCTTCATTCCACTGTAACATTCTCTAGTTATGCATTATCCAATCAAACCTAGAAAGCACGCGCCAAATACACACGGTTCCATAAATATGGAAATCTAAAACGTCGTATAATAGGGAAATGTCAACCTTGTCTCTTTGAACTGCATAAAACAGAATGTACCTGGACGGACAGCTTATGATAAAAACGTATGATGTTTTTAAAAGAAAGGACACGGTATTTCGTTATGCTACAATAATATACTGCCAAGTATATTAAAAGTTTACAAGTGTATATTGTGCTTTATATTGTGTTAGCAGTACGGTCGTAACTTTCAGTGCTGGTTCTTAATTCTCTAAAAATCTGTACAGATAAACTTAAAATGTAATAAAATTAGCGTTTCCTTTCCTGTGATTGAAAGCGACAACTTTATTATATCCACGCAGGAGGACGCATCCTAAAGCTTTAGGGCGATTCTTAACGTTTTACCTCATTGATCTCGTATTTCTGCACAAAGAAGCCCTGTTATATGAACCTGAATGAATGTCGGCCGGGTCGTGCATGGTACGCTATACAAGGCCATTTGGATACTGTACCTCCAGAGTATGAAACATGAAGTAGCTCACTTGTAACTTCTGTATTCATAAAATTATATTTCCCACTTGCTGACCTGAGCTTCTTATTTTTCCTGATGAAATCAATAAGCGAACAGTATACAACATAATTTCCAGCCCGTGGATTTACATTACAAATTGATACGGACGTACACCCATATGCTTGAAAAATTGGCCACAAGTTAATGTTTCGAAGTGTTAAACGCTATACACACATACACACACACAGATAGATAGATAGATAGATAGATAGATAGATAGATAGATAGATAGATAGATAGATAGATAGATAGACAGATAGACAGATAGACAGATAGACAGATAGATAGATAGATAGATAGATAGATAGATAGATAGATAGATAGATAGATACATACATACATACATACATGTATGCATGCATATTCATACCGATGTAGGTATATGAATGTATGCATGTACATTTATCTGCGTTTGTATGTGTGTATGTTTGAATGCATCTGTAGATATGTATGCAGGTATGTATGAATGATCGAAGATAAAGTAAGCAATAGTAAATATACTACTTATCTGCGCTATAAAATAGAGGCGAATTAGATTGAATGAAAGAAATATTAGCAAATTTGTAAATTCGGGTTTCCTCGCCGCAAGCTTTTCGCTTACGCCTGCAACGAAGTTGGAAATTTCGAATTCCAAAATAATTTCCGGGTAAATTCGGTTCTGAAACTGGCTCTAACCACTTCTGTCCAGGAAACTAAATACTTTACGCATGTATGCGTGTGAATAGATCTATCTATCTATATATATAGGGATCATCATGTAAGGCTTGGATAATGAATGTGCCTCTAGGCTCAGGGGGTCTAGGTGATGGTGGAGGGGCTAACACATATAAAAACTGCTAATAATAGTTACAGTGTGTTCGTCTAGTATTATCCAGGCCTTACGTGCTCATCCCTACATGACACTGAAGAGATAGAGATAAACTGAAAAGTTTCGTTGCCTCTTTGCAGAAACGGCCGTAAGGAGCTAACACATACACAATCATTCGGGTTGACTGACAATCTGTTCATTTACTCATTTGATCATTTACTCAATTAATCACCTGTTACTATATGTTTATATGATTTCACACCCTTGTTTTTGCAATTACCAACCCTTTCTATTTGATAATCTGTACTACTAATACATGTGTATGTATTCATCTGATACATTTGAATAAATAGACATACTGGAATGTTTACCAACTGATATCTGTCGATTTTGTATCCTTTCCCCTTTCTTATTTGCAGTATAAATCAAGGGTAAAACACTTTTTCCTCCCCCACCCCCTATATATAACACTCAGTTGCAAGATTACCACGCAATAACTAGTACTTGGGTATGAATAATTGGGTACACTACCAGCTGTAGATTGGCACCCAGATACTCTGAAATGTTCATATTGGAGCTTTTGCCACGAATGCCAAGCAGTACCGCATGTCGTTTCCAAATTCCTGGCAGAGTCAATTGCGTCAAGGTGTTGTTTCTCACAGACATTGCCCAGTTGACCCTACTGTGGAGTCAACAAAATAAAAAATATATATATGAGGTTAACACAACCTGTACTTAAATTTTATATATATATGGTTTCATCCAAGGAAATACCCGTTCAATACCTAGTATTTTGGGGAATGAATTTTCTTAAAGTAACAGGTATATATAAGACAGTATAGTTCATATTCATTTAAAGGAAAAAGAAAATGGAGATTGGGAGGTTAATAATTCTTTATTATTAACAGCAAATTAGTGATCTTCACTTTCAGCCGTTTCTATTAATACTGAGTAAACATTAAATTCACATTTCTGTAACGTGAGCATAATATCATTGTATTATATATTGTATGTATATATATTTTAATCTTCCATTACTGAAACGTGTAGTTCCGTAATAATTAATAAATTTAAGTGTTAAATTAAATATGAGATAATTAAGGAAGTATATTATATACCCTGCTGATATACTGATTTTATCCTTTAAAGTATTATTTCGTAACGTGCAAATGGATAGCATGAGTTTTCTTTCAGATATACTAATTTTTTTTTTTTTTTTGCATTATCTGAAATAGAATACCTGTATTTCTATTAATCCCCACCCCCAATATACTTTGTATATTTCTACATAAATATGTAAATATATGATAAAGAATACCCCTAGGTACGATATGCAGATGCATGTAATGCTGAATGCTTGTACCTGATTGATTTGGAAATTCGTTTTCCCAAATCATTTAAATTTAAGATATATATATATATATATATATATATATATATATATATATATATATATATATATATATATATATATACATACATACATACATACATACATACATATATAAAATTTAATAAAGACAGCAGTGTGCAATGTTTTGCCAAAAAGGGAAACTTTAATTTTCATTAAAAGTCACTTGGGTATTAAAAATACCTACATTAGAAGGAATCAGAGTTAAATGCTCTCATATTGTAGTCAAAGCACATAAATTTAAACATATATACTGACAAGGACTGTTTTCAGTAGGTAATAGTCCCTCAGCATATGTGTATAAAACTATGTGTTTGAATTCAACATTAGAGCATTGTAGCTGTTATTTCTAACAATGTAGGTGTTTCTTATTTAGGGACAATTATATACATATACAATCTGCATTGTAGATATACAAACAGGGATAATTTAGCTGTTTCTCTGCAGATTAAAGAAATTATGAAAACCTTAATCAGTTTTGAAATCGTATTGGATTCTCATCAGGGGCGTCTACATCAATTTGACTAATCCCGGAGAAACACGCAACTAATCTGTTTACATATTCTAGAACGACAGTAGCTATGAAAATTCGAGCTCCTTATTTGCAGACCACAAGTGTTAAAACTTTCTTGATTATCAGGGTCTTGTGTACATGAATGCCTAGACATACATGCGCGCTTGTATGCCCACCTTCCTTTTCTCCTTTTTTCGAGGAGGTCTCCACCTCATCAACTGCCTTCATCTCTCCCTCCAAAGGAGGAGGGGGCTCTACTTTTATTAACTGCTCCATGACCCTACGTTAGTCCTGGGGGACTAATATGAACTGATTCCAGCCACTTGGGGGCGTTCCAGGCACTTGGGGGTGTCCCTCAAGTATCACTGGGTACCTGCAACCGGCAATTTTCAGAAAATATGGAAATACCAGATCTTTAGCGGCCGATTGGGTCAATTGGGTCAAAACCGCTTTTGACCCGCCCAATCGGCCGCCGGTAACAATTTCACATTTAAAAGCTTGGGCTCGCTGCCACCCAGACCACACCGTTGCATATTTTACACCCCTGGAAATAAACTTACTAGTTGGCAGATATTCTACCAACTCGTTTTCAATTTCTGTCTTAGGAAAGACCGGGATGGTGTCGAGTGACTTAGAATAAGTCCTCAACACCAACGTTCTTTCCTCTACGTGTTTCAACCATTGCTTGGGTGGAATGATTTCCCACCCCAACGCAGTGTTCATTTTCTTCGTCATGTTTTGAAAAAGTTCAGAAAAAGTTCAAAAAACAAACAGCAGAAGTCCAAACAAAGTATAAAAAAAACAGTTCGAAGGAAGACAAAGGAGAGCAGAAAGACAAGAAGTGAAAAAGAAAGAAGGAAGACAGTTCAAAACAGGGCAACACACAATTCCCGCCACACGGTAAACTTGGCCAACAGGTACTCCAAAAGTGAACAGGGTCACAGCAGCAGGAACACAACTTCAAAAAAAATTCGAATTTTTGCAGGCGAGATACACCCCCAAAACAACACAATTCTCACAATTACAGCACAACTACAGGCAGACAAATGCCTCGGAACTCAGTAGGGATTTCGTGTTCGAAAAAAAAAGGACAACAAACAACAAGCCCCCACTGAATCCCCAAAATCCAAATGTCTTACCTTATAGCTGCGCCTTCACAGTTCTTCAATTCAAGAGCGCTGCGAAAGCAACGTCTTGACAATAGTAGTGTAGCAGTTAACTAACTGACACATGCGCAGTAAGCAAGCTACTTACCACACAGTCACTCCTGCAGTCAAAATATTAGTAACCTTTTCATTTCTCTTTATGTTTACAAGTAATTACTATTCAATATATTCGGTTAGACGATATAATGTACAGGCTTTGTTAAATACATCAAAACATATATTCATATCTTCTATTTGTCTGCAAAACAAATCATTCTGTCATTTCTTTTAGCGCGTAAATTTCCTTTGAAATTTATTGCAGGGTTTTTGTTGTTAAATGCAACTGCTAAAAACATGAACAGTAGTTAAGAGACAGACAGAGAGAGAGGGGTGGGAAATGAAAGATGGAGAGAGATATGTAGGCGTGTGTATGTGCGCGGTCACACATGCATGTGTGTATACATACAAACATGCATGTATATTAGTGTGTGTGTATATATATAAATATATATTCTCTAGTAAATATTGGTGCCTTGTTGTACCACTCATCTGAATTTATATATATATATATATATATATATATATATATGAACCAGAGTTTGTGTGTATGCTCCCGCGTATGTTGCTTATACATTCGAAAACTTAATTGCCGGTTTTGTCGTATAATCTTTCTATCAGTCAATTATCGTAAACGACATTTTATACCACCACCACCACGTCACATTTTCTATATGACCGTGTAACAATCAGTCACTATATGTATGCTTGGGCGTTGGTTACATGCGTTAGGCAATGACTTAGAAGTATATGTGTGTGGTAGTGTATGTGACGGGGTATGTGTCTGTCAGTGTACATACATTTTTCTTACGACTGACACACACACACACACATCTAACGACACAGATAGACACACAGAGGGACAGCGTTTGAAAGAGTTTAGTTTAGTTGCGGCCTGGATGTTGAACGAACAACAGTGTTCACTTTGAACTACCACTGTTTGGATTTGCTTTTTCATCACTGAGAGTTGCGGTTTAAACAACATTAACGTTATCACTACTTATATGCTGAAATATTATGCTGTTTTTTATAACCAAACCAACATGAAGATTTGGCTGATTTAACTACATTCACAACACTCGCAAAAATATATATGAAAAAATGTTACTTTGGGTATTATAAGAAATTCGGAAACTTGGTGAAGTAGAAAGCCTAAGCGGCTCTTTCAATATAACCGCAGAAATGTTATTCCAATCCTTATAACCAGTTTGAAGAAAACGCTTTTTTAAGAGTCGTAGCGTCCTTATCGTATTCCTGTTATGCAGCTTTATAAGTGTGAGTATTCAACGTCGCGCAACCTTTTTATTGTGTTAGTCAGTATTTATTCTACAGCCTAAAACCTTACACAGAATATATAGTGATACCAAATCAATTTATGTCGTGCTACATACATCTTTCAGCAAATGTTTTAAATCAATTAACGTTCACAACAGCAACGTATTCCTTTGTACACGCGTTCGTCTGAAATTGTAAAATAATGAATTATTTTTGTATGAAATATTGAATTATGCCTTCTGAATTTCCTGCATCTTGACTTTCTTAACCGTGACATTCAATCCTGAATTTTATAACATTTAGTACATGCTCCAAATAAATGTTGACTTTCTATACTTTGTTACATGGGTAACGCATCGTAATGTTTGCATCAAGTTCCCTTATACACCAAATGGGCCATCAGCTGAGACAAAGGCACATACAGGAGTGATAATGTGAAACACCCGAGATTGAGGAAACCAGAAAGACCATGGTGGTGCTCCAGCATGACCCCAGCCGCTTGACTGAAACGAGTAAAAGAGTATATGTATGTATATGTAAAAGGAGAGACAGGGGAATGAGCATTATATAAATGGAGATTCTAAAATTCAGCTTATAAAATGAAACCCCACCTCTAAACTATTTAATGATTGACAGAAACGCGAGAATTTGTCCGAGTAAGAAATCTCTATTTTATTCCATACATGAAACAGAATGTAGACAGCAAGTAGATGATGAGAATGGGAAAGAGCAGAAAGGAAATAATAAAAGAATATAAAGACGGGGAAATATAACACGAGGAAACAGAGAAAGAAGACCGAAGAAAGAACGCAGAGGTATTAAGATAATGTTCTAAATGAGAATATTAGCGTTATGAATAAAGCATATGTTTATTTCAGAGAAGCGTGAAGTTTATGATTACGTAACTAGCTAAATGGTGAATGGTGTCTGCAAGAAAGACAAAAAAGGTTAAAGTAACTTAGTAATGTTTACGGGAATAAGAGTACGCAGTATCACGGTAATATAAGAAAAGGAAAAAAATTAAAAGACGAGTTGAGAAGGAAAGATGCAAATATAATGCAACAAAATACAAGAGATAGATCTTGATTCACCTGAGCAAAAGCAAGCGTGTTCACAACATTCAATGGGTAAATTCCAGTTTGTTTTGTTTTGTATTATGTTTTGCTTTTTCGAATTATATGAAGTACAGATATCAGTTTATAAGTTTGCTGTTTCCTGCGAAATAAGATTTTAAACCATTTAGCTACTAGAAGGCCTCTGACTCAGTGTCAGAAATGATAAACCATGTTTTATTGCATAGGATGAGATATTTATAGAATTTCAAGGAACTTCCATAAAAATATTGAAGTATTTCCACTGCTTGTTTATAGAATAATAAGCATGTTATGGTGATAACTTTTCAGAAATAGTTCATAGCAAGAATTTAAGATGAATAGACTTGTCAATGAGAAGATTGTTTCATAGATACACAAGCAGCATGTTTCAAATCTTCATTATTCCGCATGCTGTGCTTTCATCTTTCAGTGTCCAGACGTGCTGAGAAATGGTATAAACTTGACGCCTGGAATTTAATTTTAATATAAGTATAAACGCAGTGTGGCTACTAAAGATATATGATTTACCTTTAGACCTCTAAAATATCATTAACCAGTATAGCGCAATCTTGAATATACTTAATATAACACAGTAGTTTCAATGCTAACACGACGCACCAAACATATCATGCCAAAATGGAAAATCACTATATTGCTACAAAGCTAAAAGAGTATGATTAAAGCTATCTTATATGCATGCTAATAGTAGCATTTTTAGGAAAGTCAATATTCCTTCTACTCCTAGATCTAAATTCATCCGCAAAATATTACCACATTACCAAGAACGTCTTCTATATGGGTGACTGGTAACTATTTACTAGGATAAATAATCAACTGGAGAGAAAATCAATTTTCCTTGAATTCAGCCAGGATAGAAGAGTGAGTACTGAACTACAAAAATGTGTTCGACACGTCTAAGAACCAAAATAAATAAAATTAAGAACATTAAAATTATATCCAAAAGGTGATATAAAAGTATGAGGACAAACATATCCTTATAAATATTAAGGATTATATTTGCCTCATACGATCAAACAGAAAGTAAGAATATTAAGAAAAAGTAGATACGAAAATCAAGCTAATGTTAAAAGCGGAAGCTCGTCCGTCTGTTCCTTCTGAGTTCAAATTCCGTTGACTTTGACTAAGCCGTTCACCATTTCAGGGTCGATAAAATAAGTGCCAGTTGAACACTTGGGCCGATGTAGACGACTTATCCCTTCCACCGAAATTTCTAGACTTGTATTAAATTTTGAAACGAATATTAGAAACGGAAGTCAATGCTAAAGAAATCAAAATAAGCTAGGAATATTATGGCTACATTATTACTACACTAATCTCAGTTATATAGAAACTGTTTAGGATAATAAATTAAATGTTAAGTGAATTAAAGAGGTTACATTATAAAACTTGTACCCAAATAAATTAGGAATGCGTAACCCCAAAGGAGATTCACAGCTTAAGGGAGAGAGAGAGAGTAATTTCGTACGGTTTGTGAAATTACTATAATCTAAGAACAGTGGTATCTAAAAATTAATTGAAATCATTGGTGTGGTTATGAAATATGGAGAAAAGCAGAGGATGTCTCCCTCCCTCACTTTCACTATTCATATATGTGTGTATGTACTATGTATGTATGTATATAGATAGATAGATAGATAGATAGATGCACATGCATATTTTTGTGAGTGAGTGTGTGTGTGTGTGTGTGTGTGTGTGTGTGTGTGTGTGTGTGTGTGCGTGTGCGTGTGTGCGTGCGCGTGTGTGTTTTAGGAAACAATAACGTAGGAGAAAAAGATTAACGAGGAGAAAAATGAAAACAAGAGACAAGACAAAATTAATATGGACATCTTTACTTCTAGAATATTAAAGAAAGCAAAAGACATTTAAAAGCACAGCCAGCTTCAGATCCGATTTAGATCCGACACTGAGGAAGAAATCCAACGTGATATATGGCAATGATCAAAAGCTCTAAGCTAATAAGAAAATTGGATTGTCTGATTTCAGCTGCACGGTAGTAATGTCTGGACACAAATAAGTATGAAAACAATAATGAAAAAAGAGATAATAATATATGCAGAACATGCAACGAAAGCAATGCAGCACCAGACAATTTTATCTTTGTTACCAGGTTTGTGCAGTCAGTTTATCCAGGTACGCAATCCAGTCGGCAGTTATGTCTTTTGAGTAATATCATTTTACTTCGAAATGAAAACAGTGAAGATGTGCTACAGCGTCAAAAAAAAAGAAAGAAAACAACGGCAAATTACACCTGCTTATTCACAGACATTTGGGACATGCCTATCCAAATAAATAGGGTGATCAGGGGTCATTACCCAGATGCATGTTTCAATGGCAAATTCGAAACTCACTGTATATTCATACACATTTCGATCGCTTGATACTAAATTTTCGCTCAGTATATAGATAAGAAACGTTCAAAGTACAAGCTTCTGAGAATGAAAATAAAGAAGAAACTACTTTTAAACAGTCCCATTCTATATCTCAATTCCTAAATACCGCATTTAAAAACTTTCTCTCAAACGCTCCTACTCAGAAGTGGAAACTTCTGGGACACCAATAATGTTGAACATCAACGTGAAAAAAAAAAAAAGAAAGGAATTTCAAAAATCCACTCTTAAGCGGAAATCAAAGCAGACTCAAACAACTACAATTTCTCGGTATTGTAAACGCATTATTACACAAAGAAAAACTATTTCTGAAACAACTTGCCTATGTATGTACCTTTCTGAAACAACTTGTCTAAGTACATCTTTCTTTTATTACTGTGATTTCCTCACTACCTACACCCTCTCTCCATTCTCTCACGCTCTCTCTAATTTTCTCTCTCTCTCCATCTCTCTTTCTCTCCCTCTCTCTATGTCACTTGCTCTCTCTGTCATTCATTCCTTTGCTATATAATTCATATATAGTAAATGAATACACATACATCTATATAAAAAATAGATATAATATATCAACTATTTGTGTATATGTGTATATATTTACGTGTGTATGCGTATATACATATGTCTATATATATTATATGTATATATATACATACATATTACATATATATGTGTGTGTGTGTGTATACACACACAGATATATATATATATATATATATATATATATATATATATATATATATGTATATGTATATATATATATATATATATATATATATATATATATATATATATATATATATATATATATATATATATATATATATATATATATACATACATATATATATAGCCTGGTATAATACACGACCACCGCTGAAACACGTGCAGCGCTGATTAATATTATCTTCTTTTCCCAACAGACTAATAACAGGTATATTTAAATAATTGATACTTAATTCTAATGTACTTTATTCTTATTGTATGTTATAGTAGGCTTTAAAATGCTTATATTATTAAATTAGTATTTGGGATATAATTTTCTGTGTGTACTCCATTAAATAAGGTTGTCCTGAAATTGAAGTTGTGGTCCTATTGGTAAAATCCCAAATTTGTAATAATAATATATATATATATATATATATATACATATTCATATATATATATATATATATATATATATATATATATATATACATATTCATATATATATATATATATATATATATATATATACATGTTCATATATATATATATATATATATATATATATATATATATATATATATATTCATATATATATATATATATATATATATATATTCATATATATATATATATATATATATATATATATATATATATATATATATATATATATATATATATATATATATATATATATACATACACATATATACACACACCTGTCCTTATATGTATTTATATGTTCCTATAAAGATAGATAGATAGATAGATAGATAGATAGATAGATAGATACTCACACATATACATGAACACATCGAATTATGAGGATGTATGGGTTTGTGGTGAGTGAGTGTGCGTCTGTGTGTGCGTCGTTATTTGGGCCTGTGTGTGTCTGTGAGTGGGTAAATGTACTAAACAGCGCCCCATAAGTACATTTTAAAATAAAGCCTAACATGCTTAATATAAAGAAGTCACATGAGAGGCTACAGAAATATAACCATCCCGGAGGGACTGAAAGCCACGTTTCTTCGTTTATGCCTGCGCGCTCGACAGGAATACACCTTTCATATTAGCATCTTTGTACCCACACGGATCAAATTTCAAATACAAGCTCTTGTGCAGTTCGTATCCCGCCTGTGTATTTTGATTTGACTTCATTAGATCACAAAATCTCATCTTCGCCATCAAACCCTGAGAGTAGTGGCCAGCAACCAATTCGCTCGCATCACTACATAGGGAGTTAGCGATTCAATTTATATTTATGAATATATTAGTTATAAAGAAGATACGTAAAATGTATTGCTACTTAAATTAGAATGCAAAATCATGTAGATGTTTACAGTTTCAAAACAAAGCAAACGAGCTCATGCGAACACGTACACACAGACAGACAGACAGACAGATACTTGCGCGTGCATACAAAATACACACTCACGTTCACCTGCGAGAGAAAAAAAATTAGAATTATATCAAAGACATTCTTGGAAAAAAAAGAGAAATTCAGAAAGCTGGTAAGGCTCAAGCTAACGTTGATATGATACTATGATACGCTTAGTGTTAAAATATATAGAAGCACACACGCATATATATATATATATATATATATTCTTTTACTCTTTTACTCTTTTACTTGTTTCAGTCTTTTTGACTGTGGCCATGCTGGAGCACCGCCTTTAGTCGAGCAAATCGACCCCAGGACTTATTCTTTAGAAGCCTGGTACTTATTCTATCGGTCTCTACTGCCGAACCGCTAAGTTACGGGGACATAAACATACCAGCATCGGTTGTCAAGCGATGTTGGGGGGACAAACACAGACACACAAACACACACACACATACATATATATACATATATATACATATATACGACGGGCTTCTTTCAGTTTCTGTCTACCAAATCCACTCACAAGGCTTTGGTCGGCCCGAGGCTATAGTAGGAGACACTTGCCCAGGATGCCACGCAGTGGGACTGAACCCGGGACCATGTGGTTGGTAAGCAAACTACCAACCACACAGCCACTCCTACGCCTATTATATATATATATATATATATATATATATATATATATATATATATATATATATATATATATATATATATATATATATATATATATATATATATATATATATATATATATATATATATATATATATATATATATATATATATATATATATATTCATTCTTTGTTTCGTTTCAAACTTTGGCACAGGGCCGGAAATTTTAGGGGAGGTGTATAAGTCGATTATATCGACCCCTGCCTAAATAGTACTTAGGTTATCGAGTACCCGAAAGGATGAAAAGCTAAAATGACCTATGCGGAATTTGAACTCAGAACGTAACGAGTCGGGAGAAATACTACCAGCTCGCCTCCTTAATATACACGCATATATATATATATATATATATATATATATATATATATATATATATATATATATATATATATATATATATGTATGTATATATTTATATATGTATGTATATGTGTATATATATATGTATACATCTGTATATAAATATATATATATATATATATATATATATATATATATATATATATATATATATATATGTATATATATATATATGTGTGTGTGTGTGTGTGTGTGTGTGTGTGTGTGTGTGGGTGTGTGTGTGTATACATATGTATATATATATATATATATATATTATGATAGACGTTACAGTTTGCATAGTTATACACACAGATACACACGCAAAACACACACACACACACAAAACACACGCATGTACCAACATATGTCGGTGCGTGTGTGTCTGTGTGTGCGCGCTTGCGCGTGTGTATTCGGATGTGTGCATGTGTAACTCTGTGTGTGTGTGTGTGTGTGTGTGTGTGTATCTTTTTATATACGTCTATCATTTTATAGGTAGGTAACTGCATTTCTTTGTTGATTTACAGGTTTCTTTTCTTCCATGTATGTTATTGTTTTACGTTATTTCTTTTCATCTTCGTTTTCCATTCCTCTGCCTTTCCCTCTCCTTATCACTCTGGTCTCTCCATTTCTTTTCCCTCCGTTTCCCACTTTCATTCACTTTCTCCTCCGTTTCGAACAATCTCTCTCATTGCTTTACTGCTTTTTATTCTCTCTCTCCCTATCTCTCACTCTCTCTCTCTCTCTCTCTCTCTCTCTCTCTCTCTCTCTCTCTCTCTCTCTCTCTCTCTCTCTCTCTCTATCTCTCTCTCTCTCTCCCGCTCATTCTCAGTCTTATTCAAGCTTTGTAATTCCTCTGTTACACTCTCCCACACTCTCTGTCTTAATTTAGTTCTCTATCTAGTTCTCTATCTTTGTTGTATCTATCCTGCCGATTACCTAACTATCCATCCATCTATTTATCTCGGTTTGTGAGTCTAATTGGCTGCCTTGCCTCAATTTCTTATCTTTGTTCTTATTTTACATTACGTTTAAGCGCACACACATTTTCTCTGTCTTCTATCTATCTATCTATCTATCTATCTATCTATCTATCTATCTATCTATCTATCTATCTATCTATCTTTGTCTACCAGTTACTTCTCAGTCCGTCTTTACTTTTCTCTCACCTCCTCTTCGCTATTTACCACGGTAGTTCAAAACATTATACCGCTTGCACGTTGTTGCTAACACTGATGTTGTTTTGGATAATAAACCCGATCTTGCCGCTGTTGTTGTCGTTGTTCTTACTGCTGCTAATGGTGCTAGTCCTGGAACTGCCGTTTCTGTTTTTGTAACTACTACTTCAGTTATTTGTGTTGTTGCTGTTGTAACTTCTGTTGCCGCCGCTGCTGCTGCTATTTTTGTTGTTGTTACTTCTGCTA
>NC_142929.1:147244546-147257046 GCF_046866305.1 Octopus bimaculoides | reverse complement strand
CTTGACAACCGATGCTGGTGTGTTTATGTCCCCGTAACTTAGCGGTTCGACAAAAGAGAACGATATAATAAGTACTAGGCTTCCAAAGAATAAGTCCTGGTGTCGATTTGCTCGACTAAAGGCCATGCTCCAGCATGGCCACAGTCAAAAGACTGAAACAAGTAAAAGAGTAAAAGAATATATATATATATATATATATATATATATATATATATATACAATAGTTACGGAATGGAGCATGAAAGATCCGGGCAACATATGTTTTATAGCAAGTAGTATATTTCAACAATGTAACCTTTAACCTAATCAAGATATCCTTGGCCTGAAGAGTAGGGGCGGTATACATCTCACTTGGATTTTACCACTTGCGAGGTTCCGCTCGCTACAAAAAATATGTAACCTGAATCTTTCCTACTTCATTCCGTAAATTTTATACTTTTATTCGCACACCCAGCAACTCTCGTTGCCTACAGTGGAATATAGAAATAAGTTTTTTTTTCCAGCTAACCGTTTTTCGATAGGAAAAGAAAATCCATAACCTTCCCTCTCAATAAACCACTATTGTTCCTGAAAGTTGATCTTTTATATTTATTACAGATTGCTTGAAGCTAAGTTTTTCCTACACTTATACATATATATTTATATATATATATATATATATATATATATATATATATATATATATATATATATATTAAAATTGAGGAAGGCCGGCTAATGGGATTACCTTAGATTTCCCGTCCATAAAAGGTTTTGCTTCATGGCGTATCGTCAGATCCCAAAATTCTGTTGGCCATGCTTTTGGTATCTGACGATACGCTGTAAAGCTAAACCCTTTATGGACAAAAAAACCTGAAGTAATCCCATTAGCCGGCCTTCCCCAATTTTAATATATACTTCGCTACATCTTAGCATGTGCTTGTACTTTGGATTAATATTTTTATAAATTATATATATATATATAAAAACAGATAATAAATGAGTATATGTATATATACGTACAGGTGTGTGCATACCTACGTCTACCTGTATATATAGGTGCATATCTGGGTACAGGACATTGCAAGCAAAACGTAGACAAGAAATAATAATAACCAGAGTGCAGAAAACACACAAGCCACATAGAGAACATTTTCCTTCATCAGTTACCCCCGTTTTAACACCGGCGTTTCGAAGAGTTGGGCAGGACGCATCGTTAAAACGGCTCTTCCCATGGACCGCAAATTAAATTTGTATACACAGATTAAACCTGTGTCATGGAGGAATGTAGTGGCGGACAAACAACAAGACAGGAAAACAAACGGAAAAGAAAACAAGACAGGAAAACAAACGGAAACGGCCATGCGGCCAGACGTGAAAAATTATGTGTATATGAACGCTGTGAGGCACGAACTTGAAAGTGGGGACGAAGTAAGTTCGCGTGTTTGCTCGGCGATAGCCAAGGAAGAAAAGGATTATTGACCGGAAGCATGTGACCATGCAGGGGTAAGGGAGAGAGAGAGAGTGGTAGAGGGAGAAACAAAGGGAGGAAGTAGAAGAATAGGTGAGCAACGAGAGAAAGAGAGGAATATAGTAGTAAAAGAAGGAAGTACGAGGGGGAAGAGAGAGATATAGTAGTAACAGAAGGAAGAATGAGAGGGGTAAACAGAGGTACGTAGTAGTAACAGAGGAAGAACGAGAGGGGGAAAAGTGATAGAGAAAGAGATAGAGTAGCGTCAGAAAATATAAAGTTGAAATTACTTACAACAGTGGTGACGCTGGCGTTCGGTCATGTAAAAACAGATAATAAATGAGTATATGCATATATACGTACAGGTGTGTGCATACCTACGTCTACCTGTATATATAGGTGCATATCTGGGTACAGGACATTGCAAACAAAACGTAGACAAGAAATAATAATAACCAGAGTGCAGAAAACACACAAGCCACATAGAGAACATTTTCCTTCATCAATACATATGTGTGTGTGTGTGTGTGTGTGTGTGTGCGTGTGTGCGTGTGTGTGTGTGTGTGTGTGTGTGTATGGTATGCGATTGAGTGCTTGTGCATGTGATACAGGTGCCGTGGTTCTCGACGTATTACTTTCCACTCTATTGGAGGAACTGAACGACCCGTCTGTTTTAACACAGGGCGTGACCGAGCATTGCACACACTCACACACATACATACACATACACACACACACACACGCACTCACGTGTGTTTGTGTGCCTGTGTGTCTGTGTGTATGTCTATGTGTCTGTGTATGTCTGTGTGGGTGTGGGTGTGTTTTCATATTCTGTTATAATAAAATCAAATTTTACATTAATGTGATGTGCTACTCTGTACTTTTGTAGAGTTTAAAGTTTATAATTCTTAAAAAAGAATGTTGGCAGTGACTTCAAAGTTTAGACTCGCTATGCCAACGTCGGATTATGTTTATACACGCACGCACATACACACACACACACACACACATACAAATATATATTTTATTCTTTCATTCTTTATTTGTTTCAGTCGTATGACTTCGAATATGCTGGAACACCATACTTTAGTGGAAAAAGTCGACGCCAGGACTTATTCTTTCTAAGCCTGGTCGCTTTTGCCGAACCGATAAGTCAAAGAGACGTAAACACATCAGTATCGGTTGTAAGCGATGGCAGGGCGACAAACACAGACACAATAACACACACAAAAATATATACGACAAGCTTCTTTCAGTTTCCGCCTACCAAATCCACTTTGGTCGGCTCGAGGCTATAGAAGAAGACACTTGCCCAAGGGTGCGACGAAGAAGGCCTCAACCCGCTATCATGCGGTTGAGAAGCAATATTTCTATACATTTTATATATGCCTATAGTAATGTGGCTAAGAAGCCCACTTAACAACAACATGGTTTCAGACTGAATGTAACTGCGTGGTACCTTGGTGTAGTTTCTTGTAGTACAGCCTTGGGACGACGAATGCTTTGTCTGAATTTGAGAGATAGAAACTGCATGCAGGCCCGACTAACAGCACATATGAATGCGCGTGCGTGTTATTTGCGTGTGTGTGCGTGTGTGTGTGTGTGTTTGTGTGTGTGGATGCGTGTGTGTGTGTGTGTGTGTGTGTGTGTTTGTGTGTGTGTGTGCGTGTGTGTGTGTTTCTTGCCCAAACGTTACTTTAAAATATGTTTTAGCGTGCTTCGTTCCCATAGCTTGAGATTTTGAAGAGGCCGATACAATGTTTTTTTTACGCCCTTTTAAAACCTAACCAGGCTCATGGGCCCGGTTTCCCGGTTTCTATGGCGTATGTGCCCCCCCCCCCTACGCCAGTCCATCGCAGCGTTACTCAAGAAACAGGAAGAAATAGTGAAAGAAAGTTGGGGCGAAAGAGTACAACAGGAGTCCCACCACCCCGAGCCGGAACCTCGTGGTGCTTTAGGTGTTTTCGCTCAATAAACATACACAACGCCCGGTCTGGTTATCGAAACCGCGATCCTCCGATCGCAAGTCTGCTGCCCTAACCACTGGACCATTGCGCCTCCACGATACAATGTATACCAGACTGAGAAAATAAGTACATTATAAGTAATGTCTTATTTCCTCAGTTGTTCGAAACGAATATAGATATAACATAAGTGTGCGTGACTTTGTGATTAGTGCATTAAGTATGATTCACGACTGCGCGTTTTCTCGTTGAACAAGAAACTTTATTTCACGTTGTTCCATTCCACTCAGCTGGCAAAAATGAGTTTTACCTGTAATTCAGAGGACCAGCCTGGTCACATTCTGTGTCACATTGAATCTCTTTGAGACTACATTGAGGATAAACGTGTCTGTGAGGTGCTCAGTTCACTTATATATTAATTTCACGAGCAGGCTGTCGTTCCGTTTATCGGATCCGTTTGAACACTCATCGTCGTAACCAACAAAGTGCAAGTTTATGCACACACACACACATACACACATACACACACATACACACACACACACACACACACACACACACACACACACACACACACACACACACACACACACACAAATAAATATATTGTGCGCCAAGTACCATTCACGCGGCCTTTCACTTCCTTTATTACCTCTACGGATTGAAACAATATACGTTCATGTGCTAGGTTTCATCATTTCCCCGAGGTGTTCTTTTCAACCAATCTCATAATATGTGTTTAGTGTGGGGGTATATATGTATATATATATGTACTCATATATATATATCAGCTGATGAAGGGGATGTTTCTATGTGGCTTGGTTGTTTGTTGCACCCTGTTTACCATTTTGTCCTTGTTCTTTTGCCACGTCTTGTACCCTGTTATGTATCTATATGTATATGTAGATGAACGTATATACATACATGTACATATATATGCATATACTCATATATTGTTTATATATATATATATATATATATATATATATATATATATACGAGAACTGACCAATAAGTATCAAGACTGTTACCATAGTAACGAAACTAAAGCACGTAGTGTAAAGCTGCTTGGCACAGATTGACTATGTGCTCTGCGGTGTACGTGCACTAAGTTTTAATGTTCCAGCTCACTTTCACTGTTTACAGTACTGCTTGGAAGAGAAATGTGTAACGTGTGATCGTCGCATTGACCACGATAGAAAAAGTTGTTGTGGCGATAAGTAATGAGAGGCATACGCAAAGTTGCAGAAATTGTATGGAGTGGAGTGCATGAGTTGCACACATGTGGTTGAGACGTTTCCAACATCGCCGAAAAATGTCGATATTGACGAACGTTTTGGGAGAAAAGTATCGCAGATGTGCATGTAGCCGTGAGGGAAAATCGTCGCATCACCATCCGTGAATTATCAGAGGATGTGCAGATTAATTATGGTTCAGTCCAGTACATTATCACTGAAGATTTGGGTATGAGACGTGTGACTGCCAAGTTTGTGCCAAAACTGTTTTCAACTGAACATAAAGACACTCGGGTCTCAGTTGTAGAAGATCTCCTTGTTTGTATCCAGAACGATGAAATCTTTTTGAAAACTTTGCGTAGGCTTCTGAGCGGGTATCGCCAAGCTTTTAACAAAATTTGATGTAGATTCTCTGCTCAACTTTCTCAGTAATATTCAATGCGACGATCACACGCTACATACCTTCCATCGAATCACTGCTCTAAACAGCGGAAGTGAGCTAGTACGTTAAAACTTAGTGCACCAGCACAGCAGCGTACAGAGTCAATCTGTGCCAAGCGGCTTTACTCTGCGTGCTTTAGCTTCGTTATTATGGCAACAGTCCGGATACAGATAGATCAGTCCTCGTATATATATATATATATATGTGTGTGTGTGTGTGTGTGTGTGTGTGTGTGTGTATGTGTGTGTGTGTGTGTGTGAGTAAAAATAAATATGATCGTGTATAGAGGAATATATTATTTTATTTAAAAGAATTCCAACTCTGTCTGTTTTTTATGTTTTATTTATATTCTTGTAAAATTAATGTGGGATATAGAATATGGAATATATAATATATAATATAAAAATGGATGGTACAATGAAATGAAGTATTGAATGTTTTATTGAATATATGGAATGTCTTATTGAATATATGAAACATTGAGTGTTCAATATAAAGGTTTAAATATATAAAGGCGAATACGTATTTTCTATACCTTGTCGTATTTCATCATGCCCGGTATGACAGACTGTAACAGACTAGCTGGTTTTCTGTCTTTTATACCTATTCCTTTGGACAGCAGCAGTATGCGTTTGGCTATTTTTAGAATTGATGCCAAGTTTATTTTTAGAAATGATAAAATTTGAGAGATTTTTTTGTGTTTTGGTTATAGGGATAAGATTTTTAAACCCCAGTAGGTGTTTGGCTATTTTTAGAAATGATGCCAAGTTTTATTTTTAGAAATGATAACATTTGAGAGATTTTTTGTGTTTTAGTTATATACATATATATATATATATATATATATATATATATATATATATATATATATATATTATACTGTATTATATTATATTATATATATATATATATATATATATACACACAATCACATGGATATGTTGATATACATACAAGCATACATACCTATATACATACATGCATATATATATATACATGTATACATACATACACACACACATACATATATACATATATACATACATACATACATACATACATGCATACATACAAAATTACTCTCTTATTGACGTTGAAATTCCAATGAAGAAGCCTTGGATGTAGGTTAGAGACCGGTTCTTTCCCTATTGGCAAGAAACCTAGAAATAAACTGAATAATGATATACATACATACATATATACATACATACATACATACATATAAACATATATATTAGACCCGATTAGCATACGCATTTTCTGGTTGTCCAAAGTTTTATTCTGTTCGTGCCGCCACTAACCATCGACTTCTCTCATAATTGTTTATATTTATTTTTAAAACCTAGCTCGTAGGTATTTTTTTTTTGCCTTTACCTACTCATATGTTGCGCATCCATTAGGAAAAGGGGCTTCCAATGCTATTATAATAACCAATATAGGAGAATTGTGAATAATACGGCGTTAGAAAAGTAGTGAACACCAGAGCGTGATTGTGCTTGAATAGAACGTAAGTTTTCAGCTATTTTAAAAACAATAAAGTCAGATAAATGCAATTTGTGATTGATTCAGACAAATCTATACGTGTTGTTACTCGGCAAACATTAACAAAATTCAAAACTAACACAAATAGACGAGCTGTTATTTAAGTGGTTTAGTGCAAAGCTTTCCGAGAGTAGGCCGATATCCGGGTCATTGGGCATGGAGAAGCTAAGTAAATACAAGAAGGTATAAATAACAAAGACTTGCTTATTTATAGTTGAATTGTTGAAAAACTTTAATAGAAATTACATTTCTAAACTTAAACTTACAAGTTTCGGCTGGTATTAATGTTCCTGAAAATAATACTTACGTATTTAATAAACTGTTTAATAAATACGAGTGGAGGCGCAATGGCCCATAGGATCGCGGTTTCGATTCCCAGACCGGGCCTTGTGAGTGTTTATTGAGCGAAAACAACTAAAGCTCCACGAGGCTCCGGCAGGGGATGGTGGCGAACCTTGCTGTACTCTTCCACCACAACTTTCTTTCACTCTTACTTCATGTTTCTGTTGTGCCTGTAATTCAAAGGGTCAGCCTTATCACACTGTGTCACGCTGAATATCCCTGAGAACTACGTTAAGGGTACACGTGACTGTGGAGTGCTCAGCCACTTGCACGTTAATTTCACGAGCAGGCTGTTCCGCTGATCGGATCAAATGGAACCCTCGACGTCGTAAACGACGGAGTGCCATCAAATAGATACGAATTTGTTGGGTGCTTATATTGTTTTTGACTGTTAAGTTGAAATCTGATTCTCCAGCATATTTGATAATCCGGTATTATCCAGCTACAAATGATGCCGGCGTAGAAGTGGTGTACAATATAATTTAATTCCCTAACGCCATTTAAATTTCACTTTTGTTACTGATTTTAGGCAATAAATTACGCATCATGTATGTCGTATCTTTACTGAAATATTGCTATCAGTTATTTGTGTATAACAAAAAGCTGACTTTTTAGTTAACATTTTTAAAATAATTAATCCTACTTGCACAAAATTTCTGGCCTTACGCTATATGAGAAGCAGTATTTCAATACCGCTTGTGTCATATATATATAATGTATATACAAACATTGAGTAGTAATCGTTGTAATCTTTTAAAACAGTAGACGAACTCGAGTGCTCTGAGAAAAGATTAATTAAAATGTGTATATTAATTTAATGCTATTCTACAGGCTTGATGGTGTCGCAGAACGTCACCGGAATATTGTCAGGCAGCAAACATTTTAGGGTGATCCGCACCACTTTAAGGGTGGACTGGCGCAAAAATTAGCCAGAGGAATTTGTTGTACCGGAATCTCGGCACCTGGAAAGGGTTCGTGCTATCCAATAGCGTTCTGGGGCGCTGTCGGACGGAACGTTAAATTGTTTATGGTTTCGTTTGGTTTGGGTTGATCCAGATCTCCCGGCGGACATAACTAGGATGAGGTGACGTGTAGGGTAATACATCTCATCCAGAAATCACCGACATGGAACATACCTGAAAGGTCAGGCTGAATTGGTGAATTCCTACATTGTATCATTCATCTAAAGTTACCTATTTGATGAGCTTTACTCTTGTTAATGTCTGACGGACCATTTGCAGTCAAAATCCACTGATTAGAAGACTGGACATGCCGTGGTTGATGATGCTCAACTATGCGCTGAGGCTTCGACATCTGTAACGTTAACTTACTCATGTTTATCTAAATCAGCATTGTCTTTTCCTATTTTTTTGCTAAACATTTTACGATCTCTGTGAACAACGAAGAAATTCTTATTTTTATTGTTCTCATTATTATTATTATTATTATTAAAACAGTAGAATCGTTTGTATGCAAAGTAAAAGTTGCTTAGCGGTATTTGGTACGCCTTCACCTTCTGGAGTAAAATTCCGCCGAGGTCGACTTTGCATTTCATCATTTCGGGGTCAATAACATAAGTACTGCTTGAGCACCGGGGTCGATGTAATCGACTTAACCCCTCCCTAAAATTTCAGGCCTTGTGATAGAAAAGAATTTTTATTATTATTATTGATATTAGTATTAGTGTTATTATTGTTGTTGTTGTTGTTCTTCTTCTTCTTCTTCTTCTTCTTCTTCTTCTTCTTCTTCTTCTTCTTCTTCTTCTTTTTCTTTTTCTTCTTCTTGTTCCTCTTCTTCTTCTTCTTCTTCTTTTTTTTCTTCTTCTTCTTGTTCTTCTTCTTCTTCTTCTTCTTCTTCTTCTTCTTCTTCTTCTTCTTCTTGATATTGTAGTTGTTATCACCGCTATTGTTGGTAGTGGGGCTTCTAGTGCTACTGCTTCTGCTTCTGCCCGAGTTAGACATGTTTCTTTCGGGCTCTGCAGTTTGAGATAAGGCTATTTATAGGGTGGAAACTTTTCAAATTCTGTATGAATCTTATTATAAAAGGAAAGGTATTTACTACACATAAACTTTCTTCCTCTCTCCCACTCATAGATAGATGAATAGATAAATAGACAGACAGACAGACAGATAGATAGATAGATAGATAGATAGATAGATAGATAGATAGATAGATAGATAGATAGATAGATGCAGTGTTGGTCTACGCCTACAGGACTTGTATTATTCAGCAAAAGAGATAAAAACCGGACTGTTAATCTAGTGTTTCCAACTCACTTTTCTTCAATATTTTGTATCATATGCATATTCTGAGGCGCTCTCTACATTGAGGAAATTGACTGATACCTTGTTAATCGCTATCGAGAGCACACTCAAAGCATAATACGAAGCATGTTTGGCCAACCTGTCATTACTAACTTTAAGCACAAGAAGCAGTACCTCCACACAACATCGATGTACATACTCAAAGAAATGGAAAAGGCGATGTTTTATGGTTGAACTTCGTATCATGTCACCGACATGTGTTTACGAATGTTTTTCCTCTTACTCCTATACCTACTCTTAGTTCAGTAATCCTTTTTTATCCATCAACTTCCCTCTTACCCCATCTTTTCCCTTTAGTTCACTCTTGCTTTCCACAAGCTTCTCTTTCACATTTCATTCAGTTATTCTCTCTCTCTCTCTCTCTCTCACACACACACACGCACACACACGCGCACACACGTGCGCACACACACACGCGCACACACACGCACACACACACGCACACACACACGCACACACATACAACCAATGCTTGTTTCCTACTACTTTCTGTTTGTGTATGAAGTTCCGTGGTCTTCCTTATCAGTTGAAGCCTGTTTTTCGAACTAAAAGGATATAAAACTCTGCAGTGACACTTTAATTTCTCCCCTGTCGACTTTTTCCCGAGGAAGAACTCTGTCTGAATCGTTGCATTTTCAACTTCCCACAGCAAGTTGTCCATATGCTTTTGTAGGTTACAGTAGATATGAATATATCACCACCTCTTTTGCGTCTCTAGAACCTAACAAAGTAGAGAAAGTGCACATTTTTCCTGCCTTGGCTACAAGTATCAATAAATGATGCAGAATATAAGACAAAAGAAACAGCTGTTGCAGCATAATTTAGTCTCCAAGGAACTTCTGAACAGCATCATCTGCACTCCAATGTCTTGTGACTGAATTGCAGGTGACGATGAAAGAAATAATTTCAAACCGTCGAGTAGAGCATGAAAGAAGTAAAGACATGTAAGTCTTCCAAAATCTGGTCACTCTTAACAGAGAAAAAAAAATACAAAAGAGAGCACCCTGAGAAAAACAATAATATTTATCTTCAAAATCACAATGATGTTCCCCCTTAGAAAAGCAATGGTACGGCAATGAAGGAAACAATTAAATATAATTCATTGTGTGCCGGAGGTCAGACGGAGTCTTATTATAGAGAAGCACTCAATAGTACAGCAGACGTTTTGGCCTAGTTATCGTAGCTTGCAAATTTGACACCTGGAGAGAAGGTCTTAACTGAAACAATAGAAATACACCATAATGCGCTAAAACTGAGATATACTGTATCCTAGATATAAAACATCAAAACATGTTACCGGGAAATGTCGAGTGCACGAAGCTCCTATAGGAGGAATGGCAGACATGTGGGCGAGCAGAAACGTAGAGAACTCTAACCTGTTCTAGCTGGTGATTTCTTACTTGTGCGTAAACAATAACCTCAAATAACTTCCATCATTTTTCAAATAATATGGAGTTGAATATTTTCCTTATTTTATTTTATTTGCGATATATATTTTATAACATTTCATCTTGGTCCCATATATATTATATAACATCTTTCACCCCGTCTCTGTAGTCACCTGCTTAAAGTTTCTTGCCGTAATTCATTATACTTGTCAGCTTGCCATATGGTGAGCGGACTTATTCCTTAGTGTGTCGTGAGGCATTTCTTCCGGTTTTGCCTTCTGAGTTCAAACGCTGCTGAGGTCGACTTTCATTCTTTCAGGATCGGGGATCGAGCACTGGGGTCGACGTAATTGACTGGCACCCTTACATGAAACCTCAGATCTTGTTTGGATCTGTAGTAGAAATGATCATTATTATTATTATTATTATTATTATTATTATTATTATTATTATTGTTGTTGTTGTTGTTGTTGTTGTTGTTGTTGTTTACTTTAAATCTGCATGCTTGTTACAATCACTTGCCGAGACAATCCCAGCGTCCTAGTGCGAGTGAACGTTAAGAGATGTTACAGTATGACTGAAAGCTTGTGGAGGGGAAGTGGCAGGGGCAATAGCGAAATATCTTCATGTAATACTACACAGACATTTAAATGGATAGGGTTTTTCCTAAATATTTCTCTAAGACATGGTTCTACTGGAATATTATCTAGATGTTTTTGACATGTCTTTCTTATCATAACTAGGGCACCCACAAAAACAAGAACAGTTCCCGCTTAAAGATGCCACATATTTTGTTTTTCAATTTCCAGGACCATATATTTACTTAATTTGTCAAATTGCTTTACAGGTATATTTTTATCAGTGGGAACATTTACATCTGTAAGTCTACAAGTATTTTCTTCCACGTCTTTAATGACTATGTCTGGTCGATAAGTCCGGATAGTTCTGGAAAATCCCAGAGAATAGTGACATCTTTACCTTCAATGTCTGGATCAGGATGATATTCATACCAGTAAGCGGGAGTGCTGATTTTGTAGTGATTACATATTTTCCAATGTAAACACTGTCCTACCCTATCATCATCATCATCATCATTATTATTATTATTATTATTATTATTATTATTATTATTATTATTATTATTATCATCATCATCATCATCATCATCATCATCATCTTCTTCTTCTTCTTCTTCTTCTTCTTCTTCTTCTTCTTCTTCTTCTTCTTTCAATTTGGCTTCCATTTCGAGTGTTTTGGTGACAGGGCAGAGAAATACACTGTATAAATTCGTAGGTCATTAACATAAACACACCAGATTCTTAATTTAGAAAGTCATGTGATAAAGAAAAGGCGCAAGCAAGACAGAAAGGAAAAGGAATATAAAATAAAAAATAAGGACGTAAATAAAGAATATAAAGGGGGGAAAAGAAAGTAAAACGAACGAAAAGAAAAGAATATTATTATTATTATTACTATTATCATTATTTTTGTTGTTGTTGTTGTTGTTGTTATTATTATTACTTTTTATTTCAAGCTTTGTTGGAGCTCCTGGAGTCTTGCACGCCTAGGGGGCTTGCTGCCTGCATGCTATCTGTTCTTTTCAATTATCTAATACTTCCCTGATCATTCTAGCCGTGACAAGGAGGTAAACATTTTGTAACAGTTCTACTGGGCACTCTATTCTGATTTCCTTTATATTCCTCTTGATGCCTTCTGACACTGTCCCCAACGATCCATCAATAATTGGCACTATCCTCACCTCCATTTTCTATAGCTGGTCTATTTCGTATATAAGTGGGTTGTATTTATCTAT
>NC_142929.1:147229546-147239546 GCF_046866305.1 Octopus bimaculoides | reverse complement strand
CAACAGGAACATGTTTTTCGCCCGAACGAAAAGTTGTCTGCAACTACCAGATGTGTTGATGCATGCATGCATTTCTGTATATCCAAAAGAATACCTTGCCTGCACAACTGGGTACAAAGTCGCTTACGTTACATTAGGATTTTGCTTCTACCAAATTCTTTTTGAGAAAATGAATACATTTTTAGAGAGAGGCACTGTCCCTGTCGTAGACATTTTCTCACTTTAAAAAGGTGCAAGCACGGGCATCGCTGATTTGTAAGCTCTCCAATATGTTACATAGACGTAAAACTTTCCAATATACGTTACATAGCCGCAAAAACGCCAAACATTCAAAGAATATATTTATGGTATAATGAAGATATATGTCAACCTGAGTGGTAATTCTCTGAAAACTTGCTGTAAGAGGCGTCCATCACCGAGTGTTGAAATTGTACATTACTCTTTTAACATCTATTGCTATCTATTTTAAAAAATATTTATTGAATTACCTGCATGAAGTTTGTACTTTCATAATGATATTGAAAAGATTCAACGTTCGTGTTTAATACATAATATATATAGCAGAATGCAGCTTACGTATTACCTATATAACTTATGAAATAGTGTCATCTATGCTTAGGACTTACGAATTTAACACAAAGCCCTCAAATCTATTCATTTTCCAGTTGACTTTAACGAATACCTGGACATAGGAACACTTGATTTGGGTGTGTTAAATAAACATATATATATATATTAGTCGTGCATATTATATATATATATATATATATATATATATATATATATATATATATATATATATATATATATATATATAATATAATATAAGGATAAAATCTTTTTGAGAATTTATCAAGTAGTCAGCGTGAAAAAGACCTCATAAAGAAAAAAACCCATCATTTTTTTCCATAAATATATATAATATAATTTATATAAGGGCATTATTATAAAATAAAGCCTCACGCTTAGAGAGACTTAATAAGTTAAAACTACCAAAATAAGCACATGTTTACCGATCGCGGAGAATGCAACCTTCAAAGCTAACCTCCTAAAAACTTTTAACTTAACGGCAAACGACTGGTTTCATAATTAATAAAGCAAAACTATGCAGTAAGCTGCATCTTTTATTCATCAGTGCACGTATGGTCAAGACACAAAGAATAAACAAAAATCGACATACCCTGATGTACATCAATTCATAGGGAATGTCGATTTTTATTTATTATTTATGTGTCTTGACCATCGTGCACTGATGAATAAAAGATGCAGCTTACTGCATAGTTTTGCTGCATTAATTATGAAACCAGTGGTTTGCCGTTAAGTTAAAAGTTTTTAGGAGGTTAGCTTTGAAGGTTGCATTCCCCGCGGTCGGTAAACATGTGCTTATTTTGGTAGTTTTGACTTATTAAGCCTTTCTAAGCGTGAGGCTTTGTTTTATATATATATATATATATATATATATATATATATATATATATATATATATATATATATATATATATATATATATATATATATATAGGAAAATAGTTATATAGTGATACAGATATGTTGATTGAATGAAAAGCTGTGGTCTAGTTTTATGAAGCAAACTTAAGAAGCTATCTTAAGAATATAGGAAGAGAGAAAACGTCGTAAAGCATAAAATTAGAACATCCTTTTATATATAAATAAATGTGTTTGTATACATGTGTTTGTGGAGAAATACAATTATAGTGGATTTGTAAAATGCTTGTTGACATGATATTCGATAATCTTAATCCGGCTTTGTATATTACGAAGCTACATTTGATGGAGATTTAATGGAGATCTCCGTATTTGTCAATATGTTTATAGACGTAGGTAGAATATATTATTTTCGATTAGATCTGTTACCCCATACTTACTTGAAAAACCAAAGAAATGTAAAGAAAAAAACCTCCATAAGTAAATTGCTTAAAGTTTTCTGTATAAAATCTTTGTGGCAGTTCTATTTTATATTTAATATGCCGGATTAATTATTGAAATTACAATAATAATTTTCTGGATTAATAATTCGATCTCCAGGTTGGATACTTTTGTGTAAGCTCGTGTTTATAATCAAATGTTTCCTATTACAATATGTTCATTCATTTCTGCTTATATCGAAAGAATATTCCTAATTTCTAAATGTAGATTTGTTAATGCCTTTACTATGTATGACATTATGCCTTGTTTACTTTCAGTGGCTAGATATGTTTATACTTACATATGCAATTATATATTAATCTATGTTCTGAGTTCAAATTCCTCCAATGTCGACTTTGCCATTCATTCTTTCGATCAAAATCACATACGTACAAGTGGAGCACTGGGTACGATGTAATCGACTAGACTTCTTCGCCCAAATTTCAGGCCCTGTATCTACTGTACGTAGAATAATTATATATTAATGTAATAATATTTAATATAATTGCTAGACATATTCCTATAGCTAAGTTTTGCTTTATTTCTAAAATTTCGTAAGTCGGATCTATGCTGGATTGTATATACATATTCGTTAATAGGTCACCTCATGAGGATCAGAATCTAATAATTTAGAGACAATTTTCCACATAATTACTCACGCCAATGAAGTAAGAATATAAATAAGCACCACTTTTGTACTGTTTATTGTAAAGAGGCGTAATAGTGTGCAGTTATTGTCTGTCTGTATGGATTTTTTGTGTATAGATTGACGTTTGTACCGATGTTCTTCAAACGTTTGCAATTTTAGAAAGGAACAATTGAAGGACATATTTGGTAACGTCTTTGGGATGTGTAAGTGAGAAACGCTAGAGAGGTCAAGAGAAGAAAATGACAGTCTAATTAGCCGCTAGCTCGGATAAACTCAAAGTCCAAACGGGAAAATAGCGGATAGTGTATTGTCCAAATATTGACAAAAAGATCTAAGAAAAATACAGCGATTCCTCTTCCTCCTCCTCCTCCTCCTCCTACTCCTATTCCTCCTCCTCCTACAACTACTACTACTAGTAGTAGTAGTAGTAGTAGTTGTTGTTGTTGCTGTTGTTGTTCTTGTTGTCCTTGTTGCTGCTGTTGCTGCTGCAGCGGCCATTGTATAGGAATATCTGTTTCACTTGGGTTCCAGATGTACCTTGTTCAGTTAAATAAGCTTCACTAAAAAATATGCTAAGCATCTTTTTTTATTTTCTTTTAATATTTTTGCTTTCACAAGGGATAAAATCCTATATATCTAATGGAGATCGAAGTAGTATATTGTTTACAGTTAATCTTTCATAAATATATTAAAAGCATAAGTGAACTCAAATGCCTTATACAATCCGTATCGCCATCTCGGTTTGCCGTAAGCAATCTTATCTTATGTAGCAGATTTCTACGAAACAACAACATATTAGAATCAATTCAATCGATGAGTTTAGTTTAAATGCTTGACACTTCCTACATGGACTTTTTATTGACTTTTTCTCACAGAAAATTTATTTCTGTATTTTTTTTAGGCTCATATACACCCTTTTCAAACAAACCTCTAAAATATTGGTATTCCTACCATGGCCAGTCCATCTATTTAAGAGTGTCAAAAACTACATTTCCTAGTGTTTCGTAAAGTTAGTTTTAAAGGTATTTATTTGCTATTGCTTGCAAGTTGAAGAGCCGCTGAGAAGCGTTCTTCTTGGCGCATAACCGAGCGTACTTGAATCTGTGAACGATTGAAAGAAAGCATAGTCATGAATTCAGCTCAAACCAAACTTCAGATCAGAGGAAAAAAAAAGCTTACATAATACTAAAAGAATAACGTTTTCACTACATAGCAAAAAGCCAGACAGTTCAAGGAAAACAGCACAGCGCTTTGAAATATTATAATATTGATACTCTGGACGAAGTTGAGAAGCAACAGATATTGACCTGCATATCATCAGCCGCATCAATCTCTCCAGTGCGTGATCGACTGAAAATGTCATTACGACTGCCAGCCCTCCATCTAAAATAGGAAAATATAATCGAATACAGACGTAAAACTCCATAAGTAAATACAGGTTAAGAATTAGTCGAACGCTATTTCATTTCTGTCTGCCTACTAATTCCTGGTGACTGAATTTACCTTTTTCTCTGCAAAATTATCTTGTGCCAAATCAAAGTAAATTACTTATACTTACCTCGTAGATATCTTCAAGCACAAAGTTTTCTATTTCAATACGTTTGACTTTGTTTTGTGAACGATAAGAACACGCATGCACACACACATATATCTATCTATCTATCTATCTATCTATCTATCTATATATATATATATATATATATATATATATATATATATATATATATATAACAATCTATCTGTGTATCTGTCTATCTGTCTGTATATCTCTCAATCTCTTTTACATACATACATATATACAAGAAGGGAAATGTAAGGGATGCCTGATGCCAGCTAGGCAAATATACACACAGGTTGTCAGTCAAATACATAAAAAGTAAACCAGATGAGGTGATAGAAAACATGCAACGGGAACTTCTGTCTCGAGATTATATCTGAATTTATTAGCTGGTAATTCGTTAAAGCAAAACGTTGCCGGTTGTGTGGTCTCAGCAAAAATAAGGGCCGCACATGTTTCATCTCAATATTATAGTACACCAAATACTATGCTGCTGTATGCACATTAAAAATGGCTCCAATCAAAAAAGCAGGTCGCTATAAGCAGAGTAAAAAGAGTAATAATATAAATAGCAACCAATAATACGAGCTACTCAAAGACAGAGAGCTGGCAGGAGCGTTAGAATGTCGTGCAAAATGCTTAGTGGTATTTTGTCTGTCTTTATATTCTGAGTTCAAATTCCACCGAGGTTAACTTTGCTTTTCATTATTTCGTGGTCGTTAAAATAAGTACCAGTCAAGTATTGGGATCAATGTAATCGATTACCAACTCCGCCAAAATTGCTGGCTTTGTGCCAACATTTGAAACCACTACTAATAACTGCTTAAGGCAGCAACAAAGCACAATCCTTAGCAGGCCTAGTATAATGCTCAACGGCATTTTGTCTGTTTATACTTTCTAAGTTCAAATTCCGCCGAGGTCGACTTTGACTTTTATTATTTCAGGGTCGACGAAATGCCGCTAAGCATTTTGCCCAGTATGCTACAGATTCTGTCAGATAGCCATCAATATTGGTTTCAAATTTTGGCAATTTCGGAAAAGGAGTAAGTTCATTATATCGACCCCAATAATGAAGTGGTACATAATTTATCGACCCCGAAAGAATGAAAAGCCAAGCTGACAAAGTGCCGCGAAGCAATTTGCTCGGTACCCAACCGATTCTGCCAGATCACCGCCTTATTTGAAACGAATATTAATAGCTTTTTCAAGACGGCATTTCGTCAGTCTTTACGTTCTGAGTTCAAATTCCGCCGTGATTGACTTTGCCTTCCATCTTTCTAGAGGCTGATAAAATGAGTACTAGTTGTGTCCTGGGATTTATGTAATCGACTAGTCCCTACTGTCCGCCTTGTAACCAAATTTGAAAACTGTTGCTTTTTGTTAAGTGTACTCTTTATTCCATATCTTCCATGTGTGAAAGTACGTATATATATATATATATATTTATTTGTATGTTTGTATATGCATGCTTTTATTCCTCTTTATATATATATAGATTATATTAAAACACGCTTGGGTACCGAACAAAATACTTCGCGGCATTTCGTCAACTTGGCTTTTCATTCTTTTGGGGTCGATAGATTATGTACCACTTCATTATTGGGATCGATATTATGGACTTACTCCCTTTCCGAAAGTTTGTCTGCTTGTTTTCTTCACCTTTCATTAAGATGATAACGATTACAAATAAAATAGTGTTTCCATCTTTAAAAAAATAAAAACTCAAGTTGAAAACGTCATTTGGGGTGCCACACTTCTAAGAGTAGTCGTACCTACCGCCGTCCGCCCTTTTTTCTTACTTTCTTTTTTCTCCCCTTAATCATTTACACAACATTCGGAGTGCCGTAGAATGAAAGATAGAAATTTTCCCTATATTATTATGAGATATTTCTTAATCACGAGTACTTGATGTTTTTTTGTTACAAAGGGAAATAACTATTTTATTTAAAATAAAATATTAATATTTATCATCTTAATCAAAAGGCAGAAAAACAGATGGAGAGACTATCGCTATATAAACGATCAGTTGCAATGGGACGAGTTGAATCTCACAAGAATGGAAAAAACAATCAACAACAAATGGATCGTACCTTATGATCAAACTTTTTTAAGAGCATTCAAATGCCAATGCAACGTTGGAATCGTTGCCTTGGTGAGAGTGAGGTTAATTAAGTACGTAATCAAGTACACGCTGAAAAGAAATGACCAAGATGCTGTTCAAATAAGCAATGATAACAAAATTAGTCAATATCTAATGGGTAGGTATAATGGACCATCCAATGCAGTTGCATCTATTTTAGGAGTTTTACTTATATACCTATATATTTCTTGTGCAATTAAAACAAGTTTAATTTTTTAACATAAGGGTTAAATAGTTTTATTGTATGTTTTTCTATGCAAGGAAATAAAGATATAAAATACGTTTTCCCATAATAAATATCTACGTATTGCAGTTTAACTGAAAATAAGTTGATGTTTGTATTCATACACAAGTAAAAAGAAAACAAAGCCAGAATGGATCATGTTTATTCTTGTCTTTTGAATAGAAAATGCTATTAGTGCATAGAGTTTGTGTGTGTTGCGATGAAAAGTGGTTACGTAGTTGTTGTTTGTTTTTTGTTCATTCTCGAGCTATACCTGACTCATAAGGGCCGGTTTCCCGGTTTCATTGGTATATAGGCTCCCCACCTAGACGCGATGCCAGCCCTTCGTAGGTGGGCTGCTAGATGCAGGAGGAAAGAGTGAGAGAAAGTGGAAGAAGTGGTAGTCAGTGGGGGGAAAGATCAGGTGAGTATGATGGAGGACTTCCAACTCCAACTCCTGTAGTTCCACCAATGTCATTTTTGTGATGTGTGGTCTGGTGTTGTCTTGCAATAAAATAGGAGTGGATCTGTTGACTAATCTTGGCTGTTTTTTGTAAGTTTTTGCATCATTTGGTCCAGTTGGCTGCAGTATACTTCGACCGTGATTGATGAACCAGGTTTAATGAAGTCATAATGGATCACTCCTGCGCCAGACCATCAAATACACACCATCAGCTTCTTTTGATGAATTTCGTTTTTTGGACTGTGTTTTGGTGGCTCGGCTTTGTCCAACCATTGTGCTGAACGTTTATGGTTGTTGTACTGGATCCATTTCTCCTCACATGTTAGAATTCGATTCAAAAACGATTCATATTTGTGACGAGAAAGTAGCATAATGCAGACTTCCAAACGTTGTTTCTGATTTTCATTGAGTTCATGTGGAACCCACTTATCCAACTTTTACACCTTACCGGTTTGAACTAGGTGAGTTAATATTGTTTGCTTGCTAACACCAAACAGCAACGATAACTCACGGGCACTTTGAGATGGATCTGACTCGACGGTGGCTTTCAGTTCCTCATTATCCACCTTTGTTTCTGGTCGACCGCGTTGCTCATTTGTGAGGTCAAAGCTACCAGATCGAAATTTTGCAAACCAATTTTATACTGTCTGTTGTGTAATAACATTGGAATGAAATACTCCATTAATATTCCGAGTTGTCTGTGATGCTGTGTTTCCAAGAAAGAACTCATACTTCAAAACTGTACGAATTTCCGACTTGTCCATCTCTAAACACTAGCAAAAAAGATATAAATACTTTATGAAGTGCAAAATGAATTAGAATAAATGTGTCAGCTTTCTAACAAAAGATAAAGATTGTCAAAATATAATAATTGCGCAAATGAGCAGCAGTCATGGTTTACCATATACCTTACTACAAATTTCATACTTGACGACCTAATATTACGCCTAATAGTTCTTTATGAAAGCTCAAACACTCGCTATATAAGAGTAAGATTTATAGAATTAGATAGAGAATAGCCAAGACATTTAGTGCCTGTATAATAAGGCCGATTTCTCGGATTCTGATATGCCTGAATAAGATATGCAAGTCATGGGATTTTAACCATACAGCATTAATTTGACAACCCCTAACAATTCAGCAATTATTCCTACAAACATAATAATTATTGGAATTTCAGCTGCTACCAACGTTTGCAGCACCATTATTATTTTTTTGTTAATTGAGATGCAATGTTTTACGCAAGGTTAGGTGTTGTAGAATGACAATCTAACAGTGTTCCTGTCAAAGGTCTTATCAAATCTATGTTCTACAAGAAATATGGTATGGATCCTATGCTATCGAATTTGAAGTTCATTGTTTGATGTGATTCAATAAGTTATGCAAGTCATGGGATGTTAACCGTACAACATTAATTTGTCAATCCCCAACAATGGAGCAATTATTCCTAGAAACAAAATAATGATAAACGAGTTTATTACAAATAATGTGCCTAGAAATGTTTCTCCTGATTATACCCTCGAAGTTCACATAATGCTATTTCGCCTTCAAACTACTACAAGCTAACCCTTCGTTATTACAGGTCACGTGGTTCATATAATGCTACACATTTGGTGACAAAGGAGATAATCTCAATGCCGTGTAGTTGGTTCGAAAAGCTTACAGATATAATTAAGAATTTCGTAATGCGTCGAATAATCTATAGACGAGAATCACATCACATCTTGCAAAAATAACTGCAGATAGAAAATTTCAAAAAGCGAAATAGACCTTCCAAACTTTATCTATTTTTAGTATATAAATATAGTTCCTGGCTGCAATTGGCCATTGTCAGATAGCTATCGTTAAGTTACAAACACCATCTTAAATTGGAAAATCCTTTTCTAAGTAGACGCAGAATACATAGACTTGTCAGGATAATAATTTCAACTCAATAACTCTTATTATAACGTCGAAATGTTTGTGGATTTGTGGATTTTTTAACGCAATAGTATTACCTTACCATATGAACATTTTATGAGCCTGAATAATCACATGAAACTTAGTACTACTCTCACCACATTTTATAACCAGATTAGGAACCTAAAGTCATAGCGATGAGGTGACAGACGTATAATAATTGTCTCGAATTGAATAAACCGAGTAAAATTCATTATAAGAAATTCTGACTCTGTCGCGGACAATGCCAAATTCAACATATTGATGGCAGACCTCGTCAGAGTAATGCGAAATGTCTCCTGCAAGTGCGACCCTACAGAATTAAAGAGACATATACAACATTTCGTCCACCGCATGCAGTTCTCGGGTTACAGCCATAAAGAAAGGATCAGGGTTTACAAAGGAGCTATGAAGAAGTTTGAAACAATCAAACGCAACGATAGGAATGGGATTTGCCCACTCTATAGGAGCAAATCATGGAACACCATAGAAAGAACTAAGAAGAAAATAGGGAAGGCAAGCTCATGGTACAATAGCCACAAGTACCAAAGCGTCATGTTCGTCGACACCACCCCTAGAGGCGAACTGGCGTACCGCTTTAGAAGGGCCCTAGACAAACTTAAGCTAAGAATTAAGGTTGTTGAAAGGCCAGGCAACCCTATCAAATCCCTTATCAGTAGAACATACCCTTTCAGTAGAACCCCCTGCACTGATAGGAACTGTATCGTATGTAGATTTAGCCCACAAACGAACTGCAAAACCAGAAATGTGGTCTATAGTATAAGATGTACAGAGGGACGATGCAGAAATAAGACAACGACATATGTAGGCGAAACAGCAAGGAGTATAGGGGAGCGGGCAAACGAACATTGGAGGGAACTTAAGGAAGGGAAGAACTCATCAGTTCTGTACCAGCACGCTGAGCAAGAACATAGAGGCTCAATCAACAACATAGAAATTAAAATCTTATCTACACATAGCAGTGATGCAGCACTTAGACAAATTACTGAAGCTACACACATAATAGAAGGGAAACCTAGCCTGAATAGGAAACTAGAATGGAACACTAACATACGCCACTAACAAACCACAGCATGTGACAA
>NC_142929.1:147222046-147224546 GCF_046866305.1 Octopus bimaculoides | reverse complement strand
CCTCCCAAAAAAATTTCGGGATTTGTGTCTAGAGTAGAAAAGACTGTATAATCGGTTGCATCCACTTGCATAATATGTGCCCAATTAGCTTATTTAGAAAGCATCGTTAGTAAGATATCTTTAACTTTGTTTTTATCTTCCTAGATGTGAGTTCCGGTCACGTCAGCAAAATTATTTTCGGTTATTTTTCCTGGTTCGATAAAGTAAGTTTAACTGATGTTCTGGCGTCGATTCTTTAGACTATAAACCAGGAATTTTTGAGGATGTGTCAGTAGAAGAACTATCAATTGATATATTCATTGATTTATGTATTCTGAATTCAGTTATTTGAAATTACTTTCCTCCGATGCATTACCACAGAGAGATTTTTGTTTTAAGTCTTGAGCTCAAAGTATGTGAGTTCAGCTTGGCGGATTAGTCCGACACCTGGCTGACTTGCCCAAGGCATACTACGTGAGAAGAAAATGTTCAGTGGTGATATACACCTATGGTACAATGAATGGATATGCACACGAAATATATTTATAATCTCATTATCCGTGCGTATAATGCGGTAGAATTAGTTACCCAGTTGATTTCACTTACAAAACCATATAAACTGAATAAATCTAGAATATTAATATGTCACACGCATTAATATATAGCAAATAATATATGTTTAAACAAAGATACAATTAATCACTTTTATTCATATTTTCATGAGACTAATGATTACAAGAATATATGAGAAGTAGTATTAAGGATGACACTTTATACAGTTTCCGAGTATCTTTCATATCTATTGACAGAAGCAAATTTACATATTTCTTATTATGCCAAGTTCATTAATTACTATTATTACTTTCAACAAGAAGAACTTAGATATTTCAAGTAATAAACTGTGTACTCTAGTAGCACACAAAATTCCTTCTTTCAAGGAATGGTCTTCAAATAGATATTCATAACTGTTAACAGGAAATGAAATGTTCTCTTAATGATTTATTGTATAATAAGCGAGCGACTGGCAATGATTATTCGATCGGTCTACAGAACAATTATGTAGTGACATCTTCAGCTTCAATTACTACGCCTGAGTGTTACTCCCACCAGTTTTTCGAACGAAATGGTAAGGTTGGGGGCTGTCCTAAATACTGACAGATCTTCCATTTAATAATCGTAATATGACCCAAGTTTAGCAATATTATGTTATATAATACCAATTGTAATATAAATATCAATACAAATTTCTATCATTGAGGCAAGGACAATGGAGAGAATTATAGTCAACTGTGGAATTAATCAACTGCCAATACTTGTCCAATACTATGTTTAGAACTCAGTTGGTATAATAAAGGGTTGGATTTGAAATAAATACTTCTTAGAAAATTTCTGCGTCAGATTAGTCTCTCAGTTACCTATCTTGTGAAATTTGTTTTCCTCGGATTCTATACATTTTCAACAACACCAACAAAATTCCCACACACGAACCACGTATTAATTGACTTCCAATTACAATTACGTTACTGATCACAACATAATCAGCATACTACTACTACTAACAGTACTAACACCAACACTACTACTACTACTACTACTACTACAAATAATAATGATAATAATAATAATAATAGTAATAATAATCTTGCTATAAAAGATGGGCTACAGCAAATATTCTGCTCAATACCACAGATTTGCTTGTCAGTTGTTTGACCTTAACAAGAGGTTAAGTTAATCAGAAAAAGAAAAAGAGAGGGAGAGAAAACGAGATACAGAAATTTAGGGAGAGTTTATATTTTATTAAAAGTAGTAGTGCTGATGGTGACAGTGGGAGTAATGATAAAAGAGAGAAAGAGTGGGTATGTTGGAAGAAGAGGGAAATGATGTACAACCATTTTTATTTTAAAATTCCTGTCGCCGACATACTGAACACTATCTTTTTTGTGTTATTTTTTGCTTTCTTTAATACATATACACACACACATATAAAATACACTTTGATTGAAATAAAGTTTGCCCAAAGTTAAACATATCTAATATAATAAATGTGAATATTAGTGTGTCACACTTTCTCAAATTTAATAAATCCTTTCTATTGGATGCACAAGGCGTCAATTTTTTTTTTTCAATATGGCAGAAAAATCATACAAACATACAATAATTAAAAGCAGATATAAGAAAACTGACTTAAATCCCAATTGTGGTTGAGATCAGTAACTTATTGTCTTCCTGAAACACCTTTGCCTCCTTCATGGATTATTCAAGAATTTTCTCTCGGAAGTTCTTTTGTGAGAATGGACAAGAAATACTGACATATAGACAGTGTCGAAACTTTTGATGTTCTAACATTTTTGTGGTTAGAAATTATTTTCGGTTTCAATTTACTCCACCTCGTCACAAATCGATGAGGTTTTGGTGTTGGTTATAATGGGAAGACAGATGCAAAATCACTGGTTTCCGGGACTGAGTAGGATGTGGTCTTATTCACATTTCTTGACCTATTGCATCTGGTGCTCTGAAGATA
>NC_142929.1:147209546-147217046 GCF_046866305.1 Octopus bimaculoides | reverse complement strand
TGAAACACAGGCCTTGTCACTGATAGGTTGCTCTGTTTCACCTGTCGCCATGTTAGTGTGCGAATTTCCGGCTCTCTTCTGCCTCGTTGAAATTGTCACTTTCACTCGTTAAAATTGGCTTTTCTATGTTGCAAAATATATGTTGTTAATGATATTTTTGTTAAAAGGGTTAGCATTTTTTAAATTCACAATTTAAACTGTCGACGCGTGGTATTTTTTCTTTTTGTGTAGAATGTGCGAATCTTGCGATAAAATTGCTTATTTTTTCTTTTTTTTTTTCTGCAATTATTTTGTTTTCAGTTAGATTCATTTTTACTTTATTGGAAAACATTTCCCTAACGAATTAAAGTTAAGCAGAAACACAAAAATGAAATATATCAAAAAATGAATTTTTATGTTTCCTTCTGTATGGAATACGCGCCCAAAACATTCCAGCTGTTTTGTGTTGAAAAATATTCCAACACAAAATATTTTCCTTCGGTAGTACTAAGTAAAATCTACAAATTTCTAGGTCGTTAAAATAAAGGGCCTCTGTTCGAGGTCGTTAAAATAAAGGGCCTCTGAAGCAGTGATGTCGATATAACCGACTATACTCCACCACCACTAAAAACTGCTGGCTTAGTGCCAAAATTAGAAATTATTACATTTAACCAATAGGAGCAGTATTCATAGTAGAAGTAGTAGTAGTAGTATTTTTCTTGTTGATGACAATGTCGTTAATTTTGAGTTGTGTGTGGTCCTGGTGGCGGTGGTGATGGTGGTGCTACTGCTGTTGTTATTTTTGCTGTTGCTCTTGTTATTGCTAACGTTATTGTTCATGTTGAATCTTGGCAAAACACCATGTGGGGTATACTTTTAGTCTTGGTTTCAGCAAGAGTAAAGTCGCATTTCTTTCTAACAGAAGTAACAGTGCTAAACGACGGTGTGTGAGATCAATTTATTCATCTTCACTTGTATCCCTTACAACATTGTTTAAAATGATAAGCATGCTAGAAAATTAAACCAAAATATTATGAAACAGAATTTTGGGATCATGTAGTCCATTCCATATTCATAAGGCGTTCAGCACTATTTCAGTAGGTGTTCTCTCACATTCAGAAAACATCATTGGATGCTTTACTCGGGAAAGGGGATTTTTTGAAAAGACTTACCAGCAGATTTCGCGAGTCTTTTATTATTTCCGTTTTAACTTTGGTACAACACAAAAATTTTGTGGGAACCCACTACTAGTTGTAGTCATGGAAGGAAACTCTGGTACTGAGAATGAATCGACGTTTTGTTGTATTGGGACCCTTCAGCAGAACGGCAACACCTGTGTCTGTTACCTGTTTTCGGTGCTTTTGTTGCTCTCCATCCCTCTTCTTCTGTGCCTGTAGGTTCTTTAAGAAGAAAGCCACCAGGTTACTGTTATAGCTTCACATAAAGCAACTGAATCTTCTTCCTACACCATCTGTCAGCTCCCTTCTTTAATTGCACAAATGTTGGCATTCAGCATCATGTATGTCGTGTGGTCTTCGGAGTAACATGACATGCACATTTATGCTGATCGACCCCCACTTAACCATGTCATGTGACTTCAATACATATTGATAAGCAACGTGTTCAAGTGCACATCATTTCCCTAAGCTATGTCCCTCGTATTAAATGGTACCATGTTATGAGATAATATAACTACCAGTTTTCTCGCTCGGTCTTCAGTTTCCAAAAACATATAAGCATCTCCATTTCTATTATTCCAATCACTGGAACATATGCTGTGCCGCAAATTATCTCGAGCTTCTCCCACTTTCAGGATACAACGACGTCACCATTTTTTCATTATTTTAATAACATCCTGTGTCACATCCTTCATCGTATCTCAGTGGTCAACAGATGAGTTTATCTAACCTCTGGGGTCTTGGTTTTATTTACAAACAACGCTGAATTTCAATTTTTCGTCTTCCTTGTCTTCGTCATCATATTTTCTGTTTTATTTTGTTTTATTTGTAATCCACTTATCTTCATGAAGCAGAAACAAGTCACTTTCCTTATTGTTCCCTTTTGTATCAATTTCTCAAAAATGTAGGCATTGTTTTTATTGTCATCTGCTATTTAATTCTACCTTTCTCTATATTTGAATCATGTCAAACAGCCTACCCCAACGCTCGCTTTTAGCGCTAGCAAAGAAATTATTGTTAGGAAGTCTGTTAGTATTGTACAAGTTTGCTCTAAGATTTTTATTGTTGATAGTTTGATTCATATTTCGAAAATTTACTATTTCAGCTGTCCAATTGATAGATTCTCTCTGTCACATCGTATTTCCTGTATTTATCTATTTTTCAATTTCACTTTCGTGTATTATAAAATTATTTCTTCATATTTCTACTGAGTGGGCGTATACGCTGCTCTCCTACATTTTTTTCTTTTTAATATTTTTTTTACTTTCTCTGTAATAGCAGTCATATAGAATAGATTGCAAATACACGAACATTTTTCAGAAAAGAGAAGACGTCTAAATTAAGGTATTTTTATCTAAATTATGTATGGCAATAGTCGTGCAGCCAGTACCAAGTTCCATGCGTAACTTGGAAAAATCATGCAAATCAAACTTTTTTCATTCAAAAGACATAGAATAGGATAAACAATTATATTTAGACGAGTGCAGAGTTGAAAGACAATAAATGGTTAACGTGGGAATATGTTAAAAATATTTAAAACAAGTGATTACACAGAAATTTATTTCTAAAAAAATATGATAATCAATAATTAAAACAAGATAGAATTTGAACAGAAACTATAATATGAAAAATTGGTCTTTCATTTCTCTATAAGTCAGAATCAGTGGTTAAGGTTGGGTTAAATTGTATGCAAGGCATTGTTTGAACTGCTGTCTCACCCAAACGAATTTGACCATTAAGATTTCCTGTGTTGGACGGTGAAACAAAGAACCAATGTTCTAGTGATACACTTGTTTTAATTTATTATGATTTTGTATTATTTTTAATAACATCATTTCTATAGTGTGCCTCTTATATCTCAGCCCTAATGTTGTCTCAGTAATCAGCACGTTTCCATGATATGCGTCGGACAACACAAGTAATATTCAACCTACCAGAGCTTGGTATCATTTACAACAGACAGTGCATTTCAAATCATAGCCTTCCTTGTTGTAGTTGTCACCATTGTTGAGATGGTTGTTCTTACACATATTTTTCTTGATTCATGTTTCGGGTCAAAAATTGATTTCAAAGGTCTTTGACTTTTTTTAATTTCCTCTCCTCGAGATATTTTGGAACATTGTCGTGTTTATCCTCTCCCCAATGTCACAATAGCGTACATTTGTGTAGCTGTTGCTGTTCTTACTGGTTAGTATTATAGGAATCTGGGTTTGTTTCTGTTTCTGCATTACTGCGGACACACTTCCACCTTCATATTTACCGTGCTGTCAGTGTTTGCTATCGTTGGTGATTAAGTCTCTCAACTTTATCGTCACCCTCCCAGACAAAGAACAAGGCAATCTTCGTTGCCAATTACTAGACCTCGAGCAGAAATGCTTTTGAAACCCAGTCCTCCACATTTTGAAAAATGCTCGGGACAGAACGCCTCCAAATGTTCTTACTTTCCTGCCTTCCATCGTCAGCCCTAATGGCTGTATTCTTACAACGACTAAGAAATGCTCAAGAACGGTCATGTGTTTTTTGGGGGAATTTTTTTTTTTGCGGGGTGGAGGGAAGCATAAGAATGAGCAAAACCCATGCCGACCCCTTCCGAACTCATCGTTCCGTAACACTTTGTCTTTCAGAGTCCGTTCATATTACTCCGCAAGAGAAACAACATAACATGGAGTAAGGACACTGTCAATCATTCTGTCAATCTTGTGCTGCGTCGACTCATGTATTGTAATACGAGTTTATAGAGGACGTATGTATCTTATTATTTCAGTCTATCTCTTGGCTTTGTACTCGGTTCTGAAAAATAGACAGACCTTACGTTTTATCTTGGCTAATACATAAAATATTGTTTCATGTATGGAATATTTCCTATTCCAGATCATTTTTAAGTAAATAAAATACATCTTCTGCATTTTTTAGATATAAGTACTTTGAATTTTTTCTTAAAATTATCATTACAGAGGACGTATGCCCTAGTGGTTAGTGTGTTGCACTCACGAACACGAGATCGTGGTTTCTATTCCTTGACGGGGTCGTAGGTGGTGTTCTTGAGCAAAATACATCATCTCACGTTGCTTTGCGATCACTTCGACAACTGATGCGTTTTACACGATTTACACGTTCAGGCAACGTCGATTTGAAGGAGGGAGTGGACTAATGTACTACACACACTTTTGATCAATATAAACAAATTATTTGTGAAGGGTTTTCGGCAAAAGCTGAATGCACATACGTCTTCCTCGGTTGGAGAGTCCATCATTATTATTCCAAATTAATTTAATCAGTAGAAACATTATCTTGAGGTTTGTAGGCAAATGTCGAATACCTAGAATCTTTCTTAGGAATCGTGCAGTATACAGGAAAGAATATTTCTACAGGTTCATGAATACATGTTCAATTCCAATATATTTCAGACTCGTCGAGAGCCACTTGAGTGTTGTACCGAGTCCCTTAAATCACCACAGAAAAATTGTTTCAGTTGTGTTTCACAGTTTCTTCAGCTATCTGACAAGATTCTGACATAGCACAAATTCTTCCAGTTCTTTGAAATCTCACCTACAACCAGAATCTTGTATATTCTTATTTTACTCGTGATGTGGTCTCATTACTTGAATCATAGAGTAATTTTTATGAAGAAGTCTCTCACCCTCCACGGTCTGATGTATGACTGCATCATTAATTCTTCTCTTGTCCAGTTGTTTTCTTCTCGTTGGTCTGTCTCTTCTTGAAGCCTGCCGTGTTTCAGTTTCTCCTCTGCTAATAAAGTTAATAAAATAAAGTAGTAGTAAAGTAGTGGGATCGATGAAATTGGTTAACCCATTTCCTCTTAAAGAATTGCTAGCAGAAATGTGAAAAATTGTTGTTGTTGCTGTTGTTAAAACGGTGAGTTTCCAGAATCGTTGGTTCGGTGACAAAATATTTGGTTTTCATCCGGCTTTAAGTTTTAAGTTCAGAGTTCAAATTCTGCCGACGTCGAGCCTTCCAATTTTTCTGGGTCGATAAAACAGGTATCAGCGAAGCACTGGGGTCTATGCAATTGACTAATCCCTCCCTACAAATTTCAGGCCTTGTGCCTTTAACAGAAAGGATTATTATTATTATTATTATTATTATTATTATTATTATTATTATTGTTATGTTGTTTTTTTTCTTCTTTCTTCAAATTTTCTTCCATTTCTCGCCGAGTGTTTTCCGTACACCTAGGGCAGAGAAACTCGTTGTATGCATTCCCAGTTTACACACGCAAATTCACAGGTAAAACATGTATTTAAGAAAACAAAAAAAAATTCATGAATGGATGTTGTTTTCACAGCGATAATGCTCTTCTCAGTACATGAGTCGTTCCAATTAGCACGATTTTTTGCACTTCCTGTAGGGATGGTAAGCCTGGTATCATTTTCAAATAGGTTTCAGTAATTTTTTTTATCATTCCTAGAGATCCTACAATCATTGGTATGGTAGTCGCCTTGAGGTGCCACATTTTTTCAATTTCTATTAGCAAGTCTTTATATTTACTGATCTTGTCAAATTCTTTCGCCGCTATATTATGATCAGAGGGAATACTCATGTCAATTAATAAACACGTCTTCTTTGTCTGATCTTTTATAATAATATCCGGTTTATTAGCTTTTATAGTCTTGTCGGTATGTACGGGGAAGTCCCAGAGAATCGATACATTTTCTCCCTCAGTCACAGCTTCAGGATGGTGTTTATACCATTTGTCAGCGGTTTTGATTTTATAATGCTGACATATTGTCCAGTGTAAATACTGGCCAACTCTGTCATGTCTTGCTTTATATTCTACAGGTGCTAAGACTCTACACCCTGGGATTAGGTGGTCTGTAGTTTCAATTGCATCGTTACAAAATCGGCATTTTGGGTCAGCTCCATTTTTTATCACATTGGCTTCGTAGTTCCGGGTTAATAAGCTTTGGTCTTGAGCAGCCAATATGAAGCCTTCACTCTCTGCTTTTAGCCTTGAACTTCGTAACCACTGATGCGTGCGTTTCTGGTCGACATCAGCTTGTTTGCTACGAGCCACATACTTGCCATGCAGAGGTTTCTGTTCCCATCTGCTAGCTAATTTTTCATGTGCTTTTGTCTTTGCAATTAATTTTATTTTCTTTGCAGTAGCAGTTGCCGCATTTCCTTCAAATGCGGCAACTGGTGGGTATCTAAGAGTTCGGTAGCGAATTTTTTGCTCTCTTTCAGAATAGAGTGAAGTTTTTTCGGTCTTTCATGTTTTTCAACAAGTTTCAGCATCCAATCGTTGGTTGTTTCAAGGTATTTGGCCAGTCCGATTGTGGTGGTTCTGTACGTAAGTTCAAGCTGGATCAAGCCTCGACCTCCCTGAGCTCTGGGAAGGTAAAGACGATCCACGTCTGCCTTTGGATGGTGCATCTTATTACAAGTCAGTAGCTTGCGGATTTTTCTATCAATTTTGACTATTTCACTGGTATTCCAGTTAAGCACATTGAAGGTATAAAGAACAACTGGGACTGCTAAGGAATTTATGGCTAACACCTTATTGTATGCATTCAGCTCAGACTTCAGAACTGCTCGAACTCTTCTATAACATTCCTTCCTAACCTTCTCTTTCATGCTTGCATGCTGGATATTATTACTATTATTATTATTATTATTATTATTATTATTATTATTATTATTATTATTACTACTACAACTACTACTACTACTACTACTACTATTGTTATTATTGTTATTATTATTATTATTATCATTATTATTATATGTTTGCATTTAGCTTCGTATTTATACAAGTTGACTCCAAGTTTCACCCAGAGATCTCAAGAGACGATAAGTTCAAAAAGTTCAAGTTGGTGTTATGCCTAGGGTGCCATATATTTGGTTTTGCACAGAGTATTGTTCTAGACAATGTCTGTCAAAACATAGGTAAATTAGAAATTTGTTTTAAAAGTAATTTGGAAAGACAGTAGTCTGATTATTAAGATGACAGTAAAAAGTGCTTGCTGTTATGTATATTGGAAAGTATTTTGGCACTGTTTACAGATTAAAATATTCTAAGACTACATAGACAGTATTTTATGTAGGATTGGAGCAGTTCCCATGCGCACTATTTTTTTTTTAATTCTTTCATTTTTGGATGATTTCCTGGTATCTAAGCTAGGTAGCAATCAGCCCCTTTTGCTATCATTTCTAGGGCACCTATAATAACAGGTATTGTTTTAGTCTTGAGGTTCCACATTTTGCCAATTTTTATTTCGAGATCTTTATACTGGCTCAGGTTTTGGTAGATCTTTACATTTATGTCGATTGGGACAGTCATATCAATGAGGTAGTATGATTTTCGTGTGAAGTTGTTGTTGTT
>NC_142929.1:147179546-147204546 GCF_046866305.1 Octopus bimaculoides | reverse complement strand
GTGAACTTTTTATGTACATACGCACGTATATATTTTGTAACTTATAGTCAGTCCTGCATTGAAGACAATCTGTATTTTCTCTGAGCAGATTTGGTTCACTAAAATTTTTTCACTCACCGCTTTAAAAAATTAGCTGTCAGCTAGGATAAAGAACGGTAAACATAGATGGCTGCCTAAAGCACAAATCTCGTATAACTTGGAGGACGATAAACATTCAATTTCGGTTCGAGAGTTTTTATGAATGTTAATATTTTTGACAGAGTTTAGGGAAAGCTTTTCTTATCATTTATTTATTTAATAGCTGGCAGAAACGTTAGCACGCCGTGCGAAATGCTTAGCAGTATTTCGTCTGCCGTTACGTTCTGAGTTCAAATTCCGCCGAGGTCAGCTTTACTTTTCATCCTTTCGGGGTCGATTAAAGAAGTACCTGTTATACACTGGATTGATGTAATCGACTTAATCCCTTTGTTTGTCCTTTCCATGTTTAACCCCTTGTGAGCAATAAAGAAATAAATATATTTATTCGCGCTCGAAGGACTAAAGAAACAGATAGTTTCAAATGGGCTTGGTAAAAATTTGTAGGTGCAAAACGTCATGCACACACACCCATGCGCAAATAAACAGGCATAATTGATTGCTACAGTACTGGGGACGCACACATTTATGTAAACCTGCAAAAGATAGTTGCAAAATATTATGCAGTCTATCGGGTATTGTTACGAGTTGTGCAATGATGGAATGAGCCAGAGTGTCAAGTCCCTTTAACGAAGGGTATAACGCGCTGGGTTGTAATAATTAATGAAACAAAGACAAATACCTCTAATTAAAGAGATGTGCAACAAAAAGTGAAATGAAAATGCTCAAATGCATCAGATTCTTACCTTGATAAAATTAGCTCCTGTTTGAACAACAAATTTTTTGAGAGTAATAATAATTTGAGTTCTACTTTATCGAAGAGCGCCTGAGCTGTTACGTTCTCAAACTGTGAGAGAGATGCGACATGAAGCGTTGCAGAAAATATTTCAGTATATCATATACAAGATATCAAACTGATAAATGAGAAATAAATTGTGGTAGGACTGTCAACCACGAAACGAGACTGTTGATTGTCAAAAGGTGAGAAGTGAAGTGGTTTTATCATTCAACTCGCCCATATGACAACCTACTTTAGTGAATAAGATCTTGCTTTGTAAATCCCCTGGTAAGGGGGTATATAAATACGAGAAAGTGGTGCGGTTGTCGAAATCTATATCAGGGAATTGATAGGAATGAAATGGCGGAAAATATGAGAATGATTAGAAGGAAGGGAAAACATGAGAGGGAGAAAGTTCTGTCTCCTACTCTTCTAGATTCTCTATCTGTGTATTTTGATGATGATCATGATGATGGCGGTTACAACTACATCTGTGTGTGTGTGTGTGTGTGTGTGTGTGTGGAAAGACTGTAGAGTCAAGTATTCTTTTCATTCATTTTCTTTTTATGCAAATATTAATATTTTACATTTTACTGTTGTTTACTTTCTTATATATCAGCATAAACTTTCTACAGCATTTCAATATACAGGATGTTTCCAGCAGTTTGAAAGTCGATCATGCAGTTCTTTGATATGTTGGTTTCCCTTTCCTTAACTAATTGTGTTTACCATGCATAGATTATCCACTCAAATTTGTTCAACACTAGCTTTCACTTTTTACAACTACATTTGCTATAGGATTTTATATTATCGAAGGATTCACTTTGTTTGTTAAGGGATTCAACTGACGCAATTGTTGGTGCTTTGGAAAATTGTATTATATAATTATTCTAAATGCATAATTTAGGAGAGGGCAATGACACATAGATTAATAGGGCCAAATTATATATATATATATATATCTGTCTGCACGTAACGTAATTGCTGTCATAAAGTAAAAATAAACCTGAAGTTATATGTGTGTTTTAAATAGCTCTTGTTCGTCAGATGCTATTAAAGAGATTCAGTTTCGAAGCCAAACAACTAAAATTCCAATGCTGTAGAAAGTTGTTTAGAAACAAAATGTTGATAAGAGAAAACGTTCAATATTAAAAAAGAAGTGAACCATTGGAAGATACAATTCGTTTTTACTCTGTGTTTAAAATAGTCTATAAAGAGTAAAACCTGCATGGTCCTTGTACACGTCGCTCGATCTGCGAAAAATAGCAGCAGCACTTCTTTCGAATACCACTTTCTCAACTTCAAAACTAATCCATATTGCTTTTAATTGATAATATAATCTAATACATCTAAAAGGATAGGATAGGATGGTTACGAATGGAATATCTGCACAATCACGGTTAGAGTCTGTGAATTGACAGATTGACAGATTGGCTAGAACATTACATAGAACACGTTGCGATATTTTTTCCAAATATCTGGGCTCTACTTTCTAATCACAATAAAGCCTATTTTGACATTCAACCTTTCAGGACCGTTCACATTAAATACCAATGCAGGGCAATGGGTTGAAAAAATTATTACATCGGAAGGGATGTATTTGTTCATGTGCTGAATTCAAAACAGTCTTGTCATCTGACAATGGTGATACTACAGCCAAAAGTCGTGTCTTACATTTTGTATTAATGGAAACACAGATCGTTTGATTCCATCGGAAGATCGACAGCCACAAACCCCACCACAAAAAAAAACAAGAATTGCCCTTTGTTAAACAAGGGTTGTAACATAGTCGGTAGTGCTGTAGTGTCTGTGGATTTTTAAACTTACATTTCTTGAAGAAGTCATGCATTTTATTCCCAGATTTTAGTTTCAACGATATCTCAGCGTGCACTGTTTGTAACAGAATGTTAACCGCAATTTGACGAGGTGCAGTCTATTTGAATGATGTATCTCGTTTACTTCGATCGATTTCATCCGCTCCTAATCATTTCTAAATAATAACTGTAGCATAGAATAACATCAATTTTGCTATCCTTAAATTATGTACTTTCATCTTCCCTGAGTGATCATTGGCCACACGATTGATCATTGATTACATGAAATTGACTTGTTATATATATTGGATCTTCTTGTAATCGTCCATTTTCTCCACTTCAAGGTCTCTGAATATGATTTAAAGCTATCAATTTCGGTGGGCTGATTCAAAAGTGTTTGTACACTTCATTGGTTATTTACTGGCCCGTAAGCAAAAGCCATCTGTTGAAGTAATAGCGACAGAAGTATTGCTGGCTTGTTGCTGGCTTGCTGTTACTGCTGTTTCTGCTGCTGCTGCCGCTTCTAGTGTTGTTGTTGTTGTTGTTGTTGTTGTTGTTGTTGTTGTTGTTGGTGGTGTTGTTGTTGTTGTTGTTGTTGTTGATGATGATGATGATGATGTTGAGAAACGGCGACTGGAAAAAGATGCATCTAAATGGGCAAAATTCAAACGCTCCACATTTTGCTACTTGTTCTCCCTTTTCAAACAGAATAATTCGCTTCTATCCCTCTCTGTATTACAGACAAAATGTACACATAACTTTCAACTGAGTAATATCTGTTGCACAATTCTAGCACTTGTTAGATCTTTTTAAAGAATTGAATGAACTTTATCTTTAATTGAGGAAGGCTCCTGCGACAACAGGCCAAATGAGCTGACATTTTATGTTGTCGCTGTACTTTGTCAGCCAAACCTCTGAAATGAACGTGAACACTTCGGATAGTATAGTCCTTTCTATACTAAATGACAGAGTGGTCACTGAATGGAAATTTTAGGAGAGAGATCTCAATTAATGCTCACCTGCATCTAAATATAAACCTATGATAGAGTAGTTTCCTATTTCATAGGTAACCCGAATAATCGTAAATACCTCTGCTTCAAAACGGATGAAACTTTAGATCAGTAGGTATACCTAAATAATTTTTCAGTTTATTTTATCACAATCATCTGAACAAGAGCGTGTGTTGGTTATGTGATTCCTAAAGTCAATCACAGGTTAACAGAAATTCAGACAGGGTGAGTAACAAACTCAGTAAATTTTAATCGAAAAGCACCGGATTTTCAATGATAGATAGATAGATAGGCGGGCAGGCAGGTAAGTAGGTTGATAGGTAGGTAGTTGTATACTTGGGTAGTTAGTTAGGTATGTATATATATGTGTGCGTGTGTGTCTGTGTGTGTGTGTGTGTGCATGTGTGTGTGTGTATACTAATATATACGTAGAGAGGGAGTGGGAGAGAGAGAGGGAGAGAGAGAAACAATGAACGTAAGCACGGTTAACATTTGCAAAATATTATTCTGAAAGCTTCGTCTAAACTACAGAATTTGTTGTATTGACCCTTCCCTGATTTCCTGATTCTTTAAATGGTATTACCTGTATATTATTCTTCATTCTGTTACTAGTTGTTGTTATTGATAATGACGTTAACGTCCATTTTAACGAAATGGTTTCGGATTTTGGCCTACTCTTACTCTTGTTTCTCCTTAGGTGAGCCTCGATCAGCCAGATTTGTTATAAGACGCATAACGCTGTTTTATATTTCGTTTTCGATTGCTTTGTTACTTAGGCATATCATTCTTTTTCTACTCTAGGCACAAAGCCCGAAATTTTGGGAGAGTGGGGGGGCAGTTGATTAGATGGATCGCAGTACGCAACTGAGGCCTTATTGTCCCCGAAAGGATGAAAAGTAAAGTCAACCTCGGCTGAATTTGAACTCAGAACGTAAAGACAAACGAAATACCGCTAAGCATTTCGCCCGGCGTACTAACGTTTCTGCCAGCTTGCCGGAATACTTAAGCATATCATTACGGAGATTATATTATTCGATGTGCCGTTAATTTATGATTTATGACGTTATTTTATGATTTATGAGCGCCTTCGCTATTATATTGAGCAGATTAAATGACCACATTGTGATTTCATAGCTGGCTCGACGTTTCACTTTTTAATTCCAATTTACACAAGACCTTGTAGAAATAGCAAGGATGCGGTCAGGTATATGACAATGGCAATCTCCTAAGAACTTAAACAGAAAGAAGAGAGATATGACTATATACTTGAAGATATAATGCTCAACGCTCTATTGATTCTCGGTGATGGTAATATAGATATATATAGCATATTAGTATTCATTTATTAAAGATATAAATATTCATATATTAATATTCATTACAGCGTGTATAGAAAACATCGGCAGATATTTTGTGTGTTGCATATTATGAGTAGTATTAAAATTATTGATAATGTGACATAGATATAGAACAAACAGGAAATACTTCCAAGGGCACTGAGACAATCACCATGGCCATCCCATATCCAGTTCTTTAATAGAATTCAGAATGTGTTCAGTTCTATAAACAGATATGTTTCGAAACGCATGCGCACACGATAGTTTACAATGTAGAACTAACAGTAAACGAACGTGACTCTATCAGGTCCAATAATTTACAGGACATTAAATAATTGATCAGCACTGTGTGGATTTGTGTGTGTAAACATACATATATAGAGATAGACCAATAGATATATATACATGCAGGTATATAGATATGCGTGTGTATGATTGTATATGTACATATATATATATGAGTGTGTGTATGTATGTATGTATGTATATATATATATATATATATGAAGTTAACGGTAGTAATTAACCCTCCCCCATTAGCAGCAGAATGGTAGAGCCGTTGGAAGAGGCAACAGGATATCTTACACCGCTAAGTTTGAAAGTTTGGCATATTATTGTTGTTGTTGTTGTTGTTGTTATTGTTGTTGTTGTTGTCACCGTCATCGTCACCATCACTGTTATTGCTACTAGAACATTAATAACTTGTATAAAATGAACTTCTACATAGGACCTTCCAATATATACAGGAATGACACACACACACTCAACAAAACTTCCTTTCTAAAAAACACTTACAGCTTTCTAGATACGGCTAATAGAGCTGATGCCACAGACAACGTATGTGGTGGAATGTTTGCTTATAAAAACTTGTATATGCACACATAAGAGTAAGGGGACATCCGAGTAAGGCTGTGCACACGAACCCACACATATAGATATGCATTGGAGTGCCTATAGCTATCTATCTATAATGTTTGTAGACTTTTTGGGTGCCTTGTATTTTTAAGGGTTTTTTGACATATATCTTTTTTTTATATTTTTGCATGTCCCACATGCTATACCTTCATTTATGTATTCTTTGTTATTATTATTATTATTATTATTATTATTATTATTATTTTCCTGCTGTACCCTTATTTTTATTTTTATTTTTATTTATATTTTGATTTTAATTTTATTTTTAATTTTTATTTCTATCTTATTTTTGCTGTTGTTTTTCTTCTGGTCTCTACCACACCTCTGTTTTTACCTCTTGCTCTACACTTGTATAAAACCCTTTGTGAATCTCTGAAGAGGCCTAGAGGTTCGGGCATGTAACTCCATTTCAAAATGTCATCCGATAATCACTCCGGAAAGGAATATTCGGATAGAATGGGACTTGCTAAAACTAGGCCGAAACATCTGTAAGATTAAACTTCTGTTCATCCTTTAATTCCTTATGTACTTTGTACTTCTATATGTAAACCATGTTGGCAAAATAACATAGTCTGCCATAGACACCTGTGCTTTGGTTCTTTCTTTCTTTTTCTTTTCTCCCCTTTTTTGTCACTTTTGCTATGAATTAAATTAATGAATTCAACGGGATACACCGCCTGCAAGTAGTTGGGTTCAGCATATTATCCTCCATTTTCTAATTGTTACACACGTTTTGGGTAAAACCTCCACTTTTACCCGCTCCCATTGATTGCACCTAGTATAGCACTAGCGTAGCAATAATTGGGTACCCTCCCAGCAGTATACTGGATAGATACTATCCCTTAGTGGGTTGAACCCCCAACCACTAACTCTCTCACGTTATATATATATATATATATATATATATATATATGCGGGTAAAAATAAATACAAAAAAAGGGGTTTTGTATGATTGCGTATAGAGGAATATATTATTTTGTTTAAAAGAGTTCCAACACTGTCTGTGTTTTATGTTTTATTTATATTCCTGCAAAACCAATGTGGGATATAGAATATGGAATATACAATATATAATATAATATACAATATATAATATAAAATAAAAATGGATGGTACTATGAAATAAAGTATTGAATGTATTATTGAATATATGGAATATGTCTTATTGAATAGATGAAATATTGAGTGTTCAATATAAATGAATAAATATATAAAGGCGAATACGTATTTTCTATACCTTGTGGTATTTCATCATGGCCGGTATGACAGACTTTATATATATATATATATATATATATATATATATATATATATATATATATATATATATATATATATATATATATATATAGAGAGAGAGAGAGAGAGAGAGAGAGAGAGTTGTAAAATGTCGATGAGAGCATGAGTAATATTTTAACAAGTAAAGTAAATTGCCACAGCAAAATATATATATATGATTTATATATAGAAACACAAATACAAACCCACCCATACAAATACACACACACACACACACAAACAAACTTACACACGCACACACACACTCGTATATATATATATTGAAGGTGCATGGCTCAGTGGTTAGAGCGTTGATCGTGAGGTTGTGAGTTCGAATCTCGGACCGGGCTACGTGTTGTGTTCTTGAGCAAGACACTTTATTTCACGTTGTTCCAGTTCACTCAGCTGTAGAAATGAGCTGCGACGTCACAGGTGCAAAACTGTACCGGCCTTTGGATAACATCGGTGGCGTGGGGAGGGGAAGCTGGTATGCATGGGCGACTGCTGATCTTCCATAAACTACATTGTCCGGACTTGTGCCTGGGAGGGCAACTTTCTAGGTGCAATTACATGCTCAGCCATGACCGAAGGGGGTCCCAGCACATATATATATATATATATATATATATATATATATATATATATATATATATATATATATATATATATATATATATGTATATATATATATATATATATATATATATATATATATATATATCATATTATATACATACATAGAAACACGTTCTGTGAGTTTAGAATAAAAATCAGAAACAACATATAATTCCAGCGTGTGTAATATGTATGTAAATATACATTTATTTGTATGTGTGTGTGTGTGTGTGTGTCTGTGTGTGTGTGTGTGTGTGTGTGTGTGTTAGAATGATTCCACAAAAAATGCCTTCATCTCATTTTAAACTTTAACTGGGATTTGTTTACTTCAGATACAGATGTTCTTGCATCTGCAGACGTCTGTCCACTTAAACCAATGATCTTGAAATATCAGATGAGATTGTATTACCACATTGTACGAATATATATATATATATATATATATATATATATATATATATATATATTACGAATAATAAATGAGTATATGCATATATACATACATGTATGCGCATACCCACATCTACCTGTATATATAGATGCATATCTGGGTACAGGATGTTGCAAACAAAACGTAGACAAAATGATAAACAGGGTGCAGAAAACACATAGGCCACGTAGAGAACATTTCCTTCATCAGCTGCCACCGTTCTAAAACTAAGCGTTTCGAAGAATTAGGGCAGGACGCTTCGTTAGAATAGCTCTTCCCACGGACCACAAATTAAATTTGTACCATTGTGGAATATAGAGGTGGACAGGAAACAAGACAGGAAAACAAAATATACATACATATATATATATATGTATATATATATATATATATATATATATATATATATATATATATATATATATATATATATAATCCGCTCCTCTTTTTGGAAAGTTTGAGCGACTCTACACAAGTAGGAAGATACAGCTAACTCAGAGTAACAGTCTTTTCTTATTTTTCTGCTGCTTTTAAATAAAGCATATTACTCTACCTCTGGAAAATATATATATATATATATATATATATATATATATATATATATATATATATATATATATATATATATATATATATATGTATATATATATATATATATGTATATATATATTACGTTGTCCGGAAAGTTCGTGCCGATTTATAGTAGCTTACCTTTCGACTTATTTGCCATGAAACCACCTCAATTTTGGGAAGTGGGTATTTTCAAAATAAACGAAAGATTGAGATTCATTGTGCAACAAAATGGTTCATATTTGGTTGATTAAAAATGTAATGGCAAGTATTTATTGACCTTTTTCTTTCCTTTAAAAATCCGCATGAACTTTCCGGACAACCCAATACATACATACACGAATACATACACGAATACATACAAATATAAAACTATAACAGCTCATGGGCTCCCTCATACACAAAAGATATATAACTACGAAAAGCAAGTAAAGGAACATACACATATACACACAATAATTTTCATCGTACACCTACGAGTAGAAAAATTTCGCGGCTTATTTGACTGAGTATTACATCTGCTGTTGCTTATAGTTGCTTACGGGGTAACAGATGGAGTGAGATACAGAGAGAAAGAGAGTGACACTGTGAGATGGGAGAGAAGGTGAATATTCGCTTTAAGGCTAGATAACAGTTTCAGGGTTTGTATTTCCTCTCTTGTTTTTCCTTATCTTGAGATTTCTTTTCCTTCTGAGTGTAAAAGTATACAGTGTCTCCATATGTTTATAAGATCGATTTATTGGATATTCATGTAGTTTTAGTAGTTGTAGCCAGCGCTATTTCACCCCTTTTCTGGGCTCGCTAATACAACATAAATTGATAACTCGAATTTGGTTAGTTTGAACGGTTTAAGAATTAAATACGATCGATTATCTTCCCTTTTTGTTTCGTTATATATTTCAACTTTGAAGGGGAAAATGAGATAAGGCAGGGAGAGGAAAGTCTCGCGGTCACTTAAAGCTAAAATTAAAATTAAATCTTAAAAAGTTGTTTTTAAAGGAATCGCTCGTCATCTTTTGTCACCACGAGCCCTCATTACTCAATTCATTCTCAGATGTAATCCTTTCATGTAAACACAAATATTATTCATCGATTACCCATTAAATATATATAATTAACCTAATTACAATTGAATCCTAAATTACAACGCATGCGTGCATGTAACATATCCCGCTCGCTTATGCCTCCCATATGTATATCTATCTACTATCTATCAATCAATCTATTTATCTCTTCTCTCTCTCTCTCTCTCTCTCTCTCTCTCTCTCTCTCTCTATATATATATATATATATATATATATATATATATATATATATATATATAAAATCACTTCACACAATCTCCTATGTAACACCTACTACTATCCGTCAAATTTCTTCCCCTCCTCCTTCTTTATATTCACCTAAACCACTTAGAAATAATTATCTCTTGCCATTGCTACCACCCTATGCCTTCATTTCTCCCTCCGTGTCTTCCACTCGCTATTTGGTCTCATACTTTTCTCCCTACTTCAATATTCTCCCTCTGAGCCTCATTCTCCAAATTTCTCTATCGGCTACCTGCCAGCAGTTATAATTAGATGCCTTATCTTCATTTCAATACCCACCCCTCATTTATCTCACCTTATCTATTCCCCTATTCTCAGTACCCATTTTGGCACTGTCATCTTAACCCCACTCCCTACTTCATTCATCCCTTCTTCGTCTAGTTCTATATTTTCTACCATCACAGTCTAATATCATTTGTTGTCAACACACTCAACAACAACGCAACCCTTCACAATACTATCCATCCCACGACTTCCCACTTATCTCTCGACTTAAAACTTCTAATTTTAAATTGGCTTCTTCCAATCCCTTGGTAATTCACCCCTCCCTACCCCTGCTACTTCTCTCCTATCCCTTCTTGCCTTTCCTCTACTTCAACACCTCTCTCCTCCTGAACTACCTTCACCCTCTTCCTATTGTCCTTCACCCATTCTACTCTTAAAATTTCTCTAATTACAATCTGAACCACTAGTTGCCAATCTTTTCACTCTCAAGACGGAGGTGGCCTTTACTGTAATGTTTATATGCATCGACTACTGGTTGAATATCCTTGACATTTTTGCATTACTCATCTTACTTTGGAAATATTACATAATTCCAAGATTCCGGAAACAGCTGTCAGGCTTGAAATAACATGTACTCTCCCCCTAAGTTTTTTGAACTTTTTGAACTCCATGTAATTTTGTTCTGTGAATATATAAATATTTATAAGTTTATACACGAGTGTTCGACTTCTGAATATTTTCAGTCTTCTCTCTCTCTCTCTCTCTCTCTCTCTCTCTCTCTCTCTCTCTCTCTCTCTCTGGCGACACATGATATCTTTCGTGCGAGATCGTTGCCAGTGCCCCTGGACTGGCTCTTGTGCGGGTGACACATGAGGTTTTTTCGAGCGAGATCGCTGCCGGTGCCCCTAGACTTGCTCATGTGCGGGTGACACATGAAATCTTTCGAGTGGGATCGTTGCCAGTGCCCCTGGACTGGCTCATGTGCGGGCGACACATGATATCTTTCGAGCGAGTTCGTTGCCAGTGCCCCTGGACTGGCTCTTGTGCGGGTGACACATGAAATCTTTCGAGCGGGATCGTTTGCCAGTGCCCCCCGGACTGGCTCATGTACGGGCGACACATGAAATCTTTCGAGCGGGATCGTTGCCAGTGCCCCTGGACTGGCTCATGTGCGGGCGACACATGATATCTTTTGAGTGGGATCGTTTGCCAGTGCTCCCGGACTGGCTCATGTGCGGGCGACACATGATATCTTTCGAGCGGGATCGTTTGCCAGTGCCCCCGGACTGGCTCATGTGCGGCCGACACATGAAATGTTTCGAGCGAGATCGTTGCCGGTGCCCCTGGGCTGGCCTGCGGGTGACACATGAGGTTTTTCGAGCGAGGTCGTTGCCGGTGCCCCCGGGCTGACTCGTGTGCGGGCGACACATGGGGTTTTTCGAGCGGGATCGTTGCCAGTGTCCCTGGACTGGCTCTTGCGCGGGTGATACATAAGGCTTTTTCGAGCGGGATCGTTTGCCAGTGCCCCCCCCCGGACTGGCTCATGGGCGGGCGACACATGAAATCTTTCGAGCGGGATCGTTGCCAGTGCCCCTGGACTGGCTCATGTGCGGGCGACACATGATATCTTTCGTGCGAGATCGTTGCCAGTGCCCATGGACTGGCTCTTGTGCGAGTGACACGTGAGGTTTTTCGAGCGAGATCGTTGCCGGTGCCCCTGGACTGGCTCTTGTGCGGGTGGCACATAAAAGACACCATTTCGAGCGTGGCCGTTTTCGTGCGGGTGACACGCAAAAGCACCCACTACACTCTCTGAGTGGTTGGCGTTAGGAAGGGCATCCAGCTGTAGAAACTCTGCCAAATTAGATTGGAGCCTGGTGTTGCCATCCGGTTTCACCAGTCCGCAGTCAAATCGTCCAACCCATGCTAGCATGGAAGGCGGACGTTAAACGATGATGATGATGATGATGATATATATATATGTATGTGTGTGTGTGTGTGTGTGTGTGTGTGTGTGTGTGTGTGTGTGTATACCTATATCTATTTACACATGTATATGTAAGTATGTACGTTTTATATATCAATCTCAAGCGTGTTTATTTGCATCACTATCTTTCTCACTCAACCTCCCTCTGTTTCTCTCTCTCTCTCTCTCTCTCTCTCTCTCTCTCTATATATATATATATATATATATATATATATATATATATATATATATATACATACATATATATATATACACACACATATATATATATATATATATATATATATATATATATATATATATATATGTGTGTGTGTGTGTACATACGTACGTACATACGTACTTAGATAATGCATACATACATACATACATACATACATACATGTAGAAACTGTTGGAGAGAGAGTGAGGCTGAATCGAATCTTAAGTAATGATAAACGACTGCAGGAAAAAATTCCCCGAGTTGAATTCTGTGTCATAATTTGATCGCGAAGTGCGCTGTATGTGCTACAGTAATAGCAGAAATTCAGATTGATTTCATAGTCTGAGTGATGAGTATTATCGTGATATTAATTAATTCTTTTCCAGATACACAGGGCATTGAGCAAAAAATGTTCACCAAAAGGAATAAATTCATTTTCAATCAATATACAAAAGAAAAAAAAACAACCATATTAATGCACTCATAAAAAAGAATCGGAACATAATCAATTACTTTCAAAATCGAAAAGTTATTTAAATCAGATTTTGGGAATTCAAATTTATTCAGATTTATCACGTGATCACAAATTATAATTCATGCATATTCGCTCCTAAATATGAAAATAAAGCTCAAAATTAACAGCCGTTACATTGATTAGAGGCAACAGGTATATCGACTTCTGTATTACCTTCATCAGAAATAAATTTTGCAGTTGCGCTAATACAATGTATGACGTCAACAATATATATTTATGTGTGTACATATGTATATATATATATATATATATATATATATATATATATATATATATATATATATATATATATATATATATGCACATGTATATCCACATATATATGCATATATATATGTGGGGGGCTATGTCTATGTATGCATGTGTGTATTGGAGATTTACATATGGAAATGAACTAGTTCTTTTGTATTGTAATTAATCAAAATATTCAGATATGCCTTATTGCATACTAGTTTCAATTCTAATGCTAGTCCCTTCGTTACTCTTCATTTAGATTATTAAATATTTTAACAGCCAGTCATTTGCATTGTGCCTTGAAGCGATGCGCAACTATTCGAAATTGATACATAGATACATGCACACATGCATACATACATACATACAAACATACATAAATACATACATACACACACATACATACACACATACATACACACATACATACATACATACATAAGTACATACATACATACATACATGTATACATATATACATACATACATGCATACATACATACATATACCAGATGCTCTAACTGCAGATTCTATATGCGATTTCCATGTTTCTAATTCTATGGAGACTATTTTTAGCTTTAAAAAATGGATGACTTTAAGAACAATATCCAGAAGGTGAAAAGGATAGATAGATAGATAGATAGATAGATAGATAGATAGATAGATAGATAGATAGATAGATAGATAGATAGATAGATAGGAACATCTGAACCGCCTTCTACAAACTAAAAGAAATTTAATTTATTAAGCTGCAATCATTTCAAATTCTGGGATACATTTCCTAAGCAAGCTCTAAAATCCAACATTTTTTTACACCAATATCATTGTTTGACCATCTAGGGCAAACTGTTGGTTCACATTCCCTTTGAGTAAGTTGGATCAAATTTTATAGAAGATACTTTAGTTAAATAACAAATATGCTGTCACTTAAATAGATTTGGAAAAGGATAATACTTTAATTGAGAATGCGAGGCATCAACAGATCTATGATTCGATTGCAGCAATGGATTACTTTCGTTTCCAGCCTGCATTTCTTATAGATATATACATACATATATATATATATATATATATATATATATATATATATATATATATATATATATATATATATATATATAATAATAATATTATTAGGGACAAAATCCAAAATTACAGGTAAAAAACTCAATTAAAATCAATTTATAAAAAATTAAAATTAAATTGAGCCTTATAGATAAAGTATATATAAAATATATATAGTTTTAGGGAAAATAACCAATTTTCAAGAACTCATCGATGAAAATCCACTATCACATATAGAAAAATTAATAATTAAAAGCACAATAAATGAGTATAATATAAAGTAAAGTAAATATCATAAGATAAATATAATAAAAAGATTACACGTGTTTCATAACCAATTTTCAAATAGAAAAGAAATTTAAATCGATTAAAATCAATTGAAATTATCGAAAATAAGTTCTATTCAAAAATATAGCTACTCGTCAGATCGTAATTAGAACAATAATTAGATATATACCTCAACCAACAATAAGTACCAAATGAATTAATATGAAATACTTATTATATAAAGATAGAAAAATTATTTTAAAAATATCATAATATCAAAATAATAACCATTCAATAATCATCCCTTCATCCATAATAATAACATGTATATTATATACAAAAAACATCTTACCTAAATTATCATTGTTTTAAATTATCATTGTTTTAAATACAAGTTGAACGAAGTTTAAGTTTAAAATAATAATGAAGATAAAATTAGTACATATTTAACCGGTGTAATAGTTAAAGCTATACTATTTAAAGCTAAAGACGTTTATTTAATTATGATTAAAGATCAATTGAATAATAGAAAAATACAAGATTATTTCTACAAACGTAATAATAAAAATTCTGAATTAAAAAATTATGAATGGAAAAAATTATGAATGAAAAAATTAGGAAAGAAAAAATTATTAAGAATAAAAGGTTAAACTTTATATATATATACAAAGTTTTGATTTAAAAAAAACTTTAACGATATTATAAACTATAAAGATTAATAATTAATCAAATAATATTAATCAAAAATAATCTAAAATATATCAACACTATTCCAATCGAAGTTCTAATATTATGTTGAAATGAAACTATAACTTCTAAATAATATAGTGTTAAATAAGTTATCTATTAAAATAATCTATAAAGAAACAAATGAATAGTATAAAAACAAGAATACATATTATTTTCAAATAGTAGAAAATCTTTAGCAAAGTGAAAACAGTACTTATCCAAATTTTTCCGTAATTCAAACTGAAAACTAAGACGTTGTCTAATAGCTATATCGTTTTAAGCAAGAGTTCGCGCGAAAATACTACGTTAAAAAAGAACGTTAAAATAGAGAATAGAATAGGAAAGCATGAATGAAATAATAATACTTAAATAAATGAATGAAAAATTTAAAATTTATATAACTAACAACATAAAAAGAACAAAAAACTATAGTTATCTTATAAAACATATTAATAAATATTAAATTCTAATATATAATAAATAAATAAAAATATTAATAGTCGTAAATTAAATAATATTATGAAATAAACTAAAATACTACTATTGATTTAGTCTTATCAAAATCGTAGTGTCATTGTAATATAAAACCTTAAACTTACTAAAATATTAACCTACCAATAAAAACAAAATATAGCTACTAGAATAATTAAATAGATACCCCAACACACACCCTAATACATACATACATATATACATACATACATACACATATACATATATATATATATATATATATATATATATATATATATATATATATATATATATATATACATATATACATATATATATACATATACACACATACATACACACACACACATACATACACACATATATATATACACTTACATGCATATACAAATATACATACGAATATACAAAATAATATACGTATATACACACAACATACACACATATATACACATAAACACTAATAAAAGCATATACATAAATAAAAACATACATACACATATATACATAAATACACACATATATATAAATACATATAACACATATAGACCAAAACATACATACTACCATAAATATATATATATACATAAATATATATCTACACATACACACATGTACCTACCAAAATATACATATAAAAACAAATACACTCATACACACATATAAAAATAAAGAATAATATATATAAATACACACTCATCCTCCCATGCTCTCAAATATACATATTATATAGATACACATATACAGACATATATACATACACATAAAAATACACATATATATACAGAAAAAACATGCATATACATATACATATATACATATACATATATACATATATATACATATATATATACACACATACATAAATATATATATATATACACCCATAAATAGATACACCTACTAATTTATATAGACAAATTACACACACTCACATATATACTTATACCCATATATATACATATATATACACATTTACATAAGTACATACATAAATAGACATATACATATACACAAAAATACTCATAACTATATATATAAAAAATATAGAAAATATACACACAAATAAAAATTCACTCAAATAAATATATAAATAAGGAATATTCTAAAACAAAACTACACTCACGCACTCACTCACACGCACAATATATATAAATATACATCTATACTCACAAATATATATCTTTATACATACATGTAAATATAAATATACACTCAATATACACAAACATATATTAAAAAAAAAAAACCCCCACATATATATACACTTAAACCTATATAAATACAAACGTAAACATATATACATACACCTAAAATATACATACATACTAATGCATATAGACTAAAACACACACCCTGAATATATACATGTACATGCATATACACATACCCATATAAACAAAATAAAAAAAAATTATTAGCTAAAGTTATTATATAAATAAAGTAGTTTATGTCTACATTTTATTTTTCGTTCATCAAAAGAATTAAGTAAATTATTATCCTTATGAAATAATATCTCTTTACATTCATTATTACATAAATTACAAAAGTTATTACCTATATGATAGGATTTAGCTTTATAAACTATCTCCCATTTTAAAATATATTTAATATTTTTAGCTTTAAGTTCCCAAATATATTTACTGAGGCCAGTAGAATTAATTAAATTTCTATTCTTAAATGAGTGCATATGTTGAGCTACTCTTAATTTAATTTTATTAGAAGTCGAACCTATATAAATCTTATTTAAATTATAACCATAATGTTTATTTTCATTCAATAATTTCACTATACATTTATACACTACATCTTTCAAATTACATTTATTATTAAAATTACATTTATTATTAAAATTACATTTAGTTTTATCTAAACATGTACAATTAATTATATTCTGGTCAACATTATTACTATTAAAATTAATATTAGAATAATTATTAAATTTAAATTTGTAGTAATTATTTAACTTAAATTTATTAAAAGAAGAGATAATATTAGCAACATAATTAGTAGTGGAATAACCTACACCAAAATTATTTTTAGAAAAAATATAATGATATTTTTTATTATCTTTAAGGAATAAATCAATAACTTTAAAAACTTCATTAATAATGTTAGTTTTAACTTGAACACCGTATGGAATAATTAACCAGAGTTTGTTCTTATTATAGATATTATTGAGTTTATTATTCGTATTATTAAATTTATTATTATCATTAAAAAAATTAAAATATTTAAAATTGTTACCATTAAAATTAAGTTTATGTTTAGGTAATTTATTATAATACCAATTATTCTTATTATTCTTATTATTACCTAAGAAGACATTATCATGAGTATAAAAGTTATGTTTATTAAAAAGGTCATTATTATTATAATTATTATTACTACTATTATAAAAATAATTCGGATTATTAAAAAATTTTATATTATTGGTATATCCCGCTTCTTGCAGGGCTTTATTATAATAAGGTGCATGATTTTCAAAAATCTCTATATTAGAAGATAGTAAAGATATTCTCTTACCTATAGTAAAAGTTAAGGATTTTTTAACTGAGGGTGGGTGATTGCTTTTAGCATGAATGTATTTAATATTTTCATTAATCTTATGGTAAGGTTGGGTATTACCAGTAGATAAATTAAAATTAGCATCTAAATAATTAACGTTATAATACTCATTATAAATAGTAATCTTTAAACCATTTCTTTTAAAAAAAACTATATATTCTCTTCTTATATAATTCTAGTTGTCTATTAGTACAATTTTTAGTAAGTAATAAAAGGTCATCCCTATATAAACCACCCTCCAATTTTAAGTTTTCATGTTCAAGTTCAGATAATAAATATATACCTACTAAATCAGTTACCTGTGCTGAATCAGGCGCCCCCATTGGTATATCAAAATAATCTCTGGTATCTTTTCTAGCCCACAATTTATTATCATATTTAATCAATGATTTTCTAGCCATTATAACTACTTTTACTTCATCGTTAGTCATACCTACTTTCTTCATAGCAAAAATTAGGGCCTTATTTAGTACAATTTCATTTATAGAAGAATAATAATTGTCAATATCAATTTGAATAAATTTATACCTATATTTATCATTAATACTATTAAACCAATTTAAAGTATCTACTGTGGAATTCCATAACTTAAGATAATTAATTCCATTTAATTTGTTAATATATTTATCTAAAATTATTTTACTTAATTTACCTAGATCTGACTTACAAGGACAAATAAGCCTAACTTTAGGGTCAGAATAAAAATTATCTTTATGGTCTTTTAAAGTAATTCTAGGGTGCATCGGTACATAAGGTTCTGTCTTACTATCAAGTTCGTATTTAAACATTATTAATTTAGAGGCCTTATTAATCAAATTTAAAGTATTATCTGGAACTATCTTATATTTCTTATTATGAAATTTATAGAACCCTTGTTTCTATTATTACCACAATATATATATATATATTTATATGTATGTATGTATGTATACATAAAGAGAGAAGTGTATTTGTATGTAGATCTATAGGAACAGTGATCTATGTAACAATTTTATTGAATTACGTCCTAGGCATAGTCCTAATCCGCCTGTCATTGGGTAGCACATTTTGGGAATTCAAATTTATATTTTGATATAACATGAAATTTATAGAACCCTTGTTTCTATTATTACCACAATATGCAACACTAACTTTTCTTACTAACATATAAACATCATACACACGCACGCACAAACACACACACACACACACACACACACACACACACACACACACACACAGTTATAATCTATGGATGGAATTTATAAATATTTTAATGCATCGCTACGTGCAGTTCCACAAATCATACGTTTCTTACGATCATAATCCGTGTTCCTGCGGTGATTACGGTACAGTCCGTAGTATCCATGTACATGGGGTGGATCGTAATTCATGCATTCATTTCCTTAGACGATATGGCATTAACGCTGGCTGAGATATGTAGGCAGTTCTGTGTGTTTTGGTGGGGAAGTGTAGAAGGAGAGAGAAAGGAATCGTGACGGTAAAGGAGAGGGAGGTGTGTGTGTGTTGATATTAGACTTGTTTCGATATTAGTGTATGCAGATGTCGGGGTAGTTAGTATCTTTCATTGGTTTCACCTAAGTCACAGCAGGTGCTTCCTCATTAGAATGTACTGCTATTGTGTTCTAGACATTGTCTGAGTTGACAAATGCTATTCTCTTAAAGTGTCCTTTTAATTGCTTTTGGTGGTACAATGATATAGCATATAACATAGGAAAACAATGATTATTTTGTTTAGTTGATTGTTATGATCTTTTTTGTGTTCTGATGAAATGCTAGTGACAGTTAGTGTTTTTCGAAATCTAGGAATGATGCCTTGCTTTCATGTTGACATAATCGCGCATAGCGATGCAGTAAAATGTCTATAAATTCCCTCCATGGATTATTATTACTGTAACTATATTTATTATACATTATATTGGAACAGATCGGTAGAACACCATAAAACTATATATACAGGAGCGAGTTAGATACGTTCAGTTTAGAAATCGCATAGTAGAGTTAAAATGAATTTGAACAGAAACTTCGGGTTCTACATCGGGGCCAAGGCCCACGACGTCACAAGTGGCTAAAAGAGAAATCCCAAACCAGCTGATATGGAGGTAATAATGCAGATAAAAACAATTAGGGTTGACATACATACATACAATCAATATATTGGCCAAACAGGAAAGTCATTTCGTCGAAGAACAACTCTTCACAAAGAACCAATCCGCTACCCACAATACAGAAGATACAGGTCAGTGAACACATACAAAGATGTGTTAGGAACTTTAATCCTAACTTCCTAATTTCCCCTTTCTATCAATGTTCACAGAACAACACAGTACAGCAAAGAATGAATAAAGAGGCAACTTTCATCAATAAATATCATCCACAACTCAGCATCAATACATAACATAATACAGAACACTACTAACCTGACCAACAATACCAATAATTTCCATACATGCCATAAACAATTCATATTACAGTATTATATCTATCCAAATTGCACCACTTCCAGAAATGCTTACCTCCCTTGTATATAACCTTTTTACTCGGGGATAGTAGACCCGACACCGTTTGGAAATCGGTGCTACTTCAAAGCCAGTGAACAGCTTTTGACGACACCGGTATTACTTTGAATCTCTTTAACAATTTTAAAATAGTGACTTTTATTCCTCTTAATTCTACCTCAGTACATCTAATTGTATATATTTACCGTTACTTTTCATTAAAAAAGCCTTAATTAATTTTTTTTTATATACAATGTGCATTTTCGCTTTTTTTCGTTTTACTTTCCCCATTTCTATACCACGTGTGGTCTCTTTTCTCCTTGAAACCTATTTCAATTATATATATATATATATATATATATATACATATATATATACATATATATACACATATATATTGGCATATATTCAGAGATGAACACACACACACACATACACACACACACACACACACACACACACACACACACACACACACACACACACACACACACACGCACATATGCATACATATACGTATGTGTATATATAAAGTTTAAAGACCCTCTTCGGCCATGAATGAACATGGGATTGCACATATGCAATGTCCAAACAGTGCCCCTCCGAGGTACAATTCTTGGCAATGTTGTTTATGTAAGACCACCAGTCGCCCATGCATACTTCCCCTCTCCATGCCACACCACCAATGTCTATCCAAGGCAAAGGTGAAGGCCGATACAGCTTGCCACCATTGACGCCTTATTTCTACAGCTGAGTGAACTGGCGCAACGTGAAATAAAGTGTCTTGCTCAATAAAACAATACACAGCTCGCTCCGGGAACAGAACTCACTACCTCGTGATTGTGAGGCCGATACCCTAACCACGGACTCATGCCTTCACATACCCTACAGATATATATATATATATATATATATATATATATATATATATATATATATATATAAATATATATATATATATGTGTGTGTGTGTGTGTGTGTGTGTGTGTGTGTGTGTGTGTGTGTGTGTGTGTGTGTGTGTGTGTGTGTGTGCGCGTATATCTATGTATATATATATATATCTATCTATATATATATATACTTATATATTGTATACACACATATATTTATATATATTTTTTGTTTTATTTTTCTATTTTATCAGTTTCAGTTGAAAGTTGTGTCCATGCTGGGACACTGCCGTTTTGCTACAGTGTTATTACTGAAAGCCTTCTCTGATATGTTGAATAAGGGATTTTGAGGTCGCTACCATCATTTGCGCCTCCGGTCTTGAGGTGATTTCATCTGGGACTCTAGACAGGAAGAGATCCAGTTTTGCTTTGGAAATATCTACATCCACTTTGTGTAGATTCCTCAGGTTTTTGGGGAGAATATTAAAAAGCTGCTCGCACTTGAAACCCAGGTTGTTGAAGTAACTAATCCTGAAACGCAACGACATAGTTGGGACCTTTGGCACTGTGCAGTGACGACTGGTTGTGGCACTTACGTACCTTTCAATCCCCAAATTTGGTACAATCCCTTTCAGGGTCTTCCAGATATATATTACTGCATATCTCTCCTGCTTTTGCTCCAGCTTTCGCTCCAGCTTTCGCTCCAGCTTTCGCTCCAGCTTTCGCTCCAGCTTTCGCTCCAGCTTTCGCTCCAGCTTTCCGCCTTTCCAAATTGCTGAGCTGTTGCAATGAGATGATCTTCTTTGTGAAACTTCACCGGATTGCTACAAGGTCCACTATTAATTTTACACTGTGGAGTCACCTATTGTTGGGAGAAGCAGTCAAGGCGGCTGAGGATGAATGTCCTCCAAAAGATCATCATGGTTTCCTTCTCTCTGGTTCTGAAGGTTCTCAGGATTCAGCCAGCCAGTCATCTGCACTTTTTCAACATCTTCGTAATGTCTACTTGTAAAGAGATATCATGACTCATATCAATACCCAGTTCCTGCACTGGCTTTGGTTCTGGGATTGTAATCCCCTTTGGGCAGGTGTACCAGTAAGTTTTTCATTTACGTTCGGGCGCCGGTAGCGCAGAGCTTGGAATTTTCCAGCATTAAACTGCATAATATTGTCCTCAGCCCATCTGTAAATTGCGTCCGACTCATACTGCAGGCGTTCATCATCGCTAGGGTTTTGTGTTTTATGAGACACTTTCGTATTGTCTGCGTAGCTAGCAAGGGTGGCTAACTGGACAGCTGACGGCATATCAGAGTGCCGCTGTGAAGAACATTGGTTCCAAGACAGTGCCCCGTGGAACACCACTCACTATTTGTGTTTTCTTTGCGGTGGCTCCATTGGCCACTATAATCTCCATCAGTGTTATTTTCAGCCGAGACCTTTCTCTACTTTTGAGATGTCGGTTGAAGCGATTTGCAACCTTCGTCCGTCTTCTCATGACGTTCTTCCTCTCCCCTGGAATCTTGTTCCTTTTTTAATTGCTCTGTGCTCTAGGGCGTATTTCTGGAATATGGTTTGCATAACAGACATCAAATATTCTAGTTTCATGCCAATGTCTGGGGTGGAGAGACATTTCGGTTAGTCCTGTCAGCGGATCTCTTTTTGGATCAATTTTCAGTCTGCTTTGTAGAAGTTCGGATGGGAGAGATTTTGGGTGCTTCCTTTAGACTGTAAGTCTCTGCCTACTTTTGCTTCATATATAGAGAACTCTATTATATTGTGATCCAAAACCAACGATGTCCATATTGTTTGTGAAGCAGAGATCCAATACGTTGTAGTTATTCGCCTAGCTTGGTCAGAGCACAATTTCCTCCAGGAATAGGGCATTGGGAGGTTTAGCAGGGACTCCACCTGTACTTGTTTGGAATGAGTCATTCCTGAGAGCATGAGGTCCTCGGGCCATTTGACACTGGGCAAGTTGAAATCACCCATAGTAAACACACTTACGCGATGTTCCAGTTTCATGAGTGTTTCTTTTCTTCTTGTGAAGCAATCTGCAATCTTACCTGTGTTGTTTGCAATATCCGGTGGGCGATATATATTGCATATGACCATATTGTGTTGTGTCATGTATGCAACGTGAGGGCCACATACTGAATTTCAGAATGATAGTAGGATCTGGGGCGTGAGGTCCTCACGGATGTATACAGCAAATTTGCCATGGCTCCTTTCCAATCTGTCTGTTCGCAGTATGGTATATTTTGGCGCGTACACTCCTGCATCCTCTATATCGGGTGTAGGATGAGTTTCTACAAGTGCTATTCATAGGGCTTGATTGCATACAGCAAGGCCATCCAGGAAAAAAGATTTTGTTTTAGTTGTTGTAATGCAATAGTTCTCCAATATTTAGTAAAAATATTGGCGTGACGACTGTGCTGGCGTTAGAGGAGGCCAACTTGTATCTGTTGATTGTAGCGATTTTGCGCAGTGGGGAGCAAGGTTCCGCGTTTGCGCTTGATGTAGTCAGGTCAGCTGCTGCCTTTCGCATACATCTGAAGAGCGCACTGCATCTGCAAACTTCCTCTTTGGAGACGCTTGGTGCCACGCGTCTGGAAAGTACTTCTCCTTAAGGCCCGTACAGTTTTGGCAGGGTCTTGAGTGAGCAAACCGACAGTTTGTACCGTCTCTCCCCATGCCAGCATTTGCTTTGCAGGTAAAATTTGCACGTCTTCGTCTTCACTCCAAATTTTTTCTCTCATCCAGAGTTGGGTATTCCATTCGGGCCTCCATATTTGAGTTGTTTTTGGGGTTTTTTTTTTGTTTAGTGGCTTTGGGTTTTGGTTTTAGTTTTGGTAGTTTCATTTTTTTCGTTTCCCTTTCCTTCCTCTCCTTTTTCTTTTTTATGCTTTAGCTTGTATATACTTTTTTGTCTTTGCTTATACATACTAGCAGAAGTACCCAACGTTGCCCGGGTTAAAGATAATAACAAGATTTCATCCCAAACTTTGATATAGGAGTTTTTTTCTCAATGATTATTGTGATTATTGGTTCTAACATTACTGGCGTCACAAATTATGGGATCAACAACAATAACATACTTGAAATAGAAAACACGTAAAA